>NC_052615.1:16102243-16249035 GCF_016545825.1 Eucalyptus grandis
AAGCGATTCCTAACCTTCTTTTGGGAACAGACAAAAAGCAGGAATTAACCAAGGCATTCTTTATCATATTTCATGCCGGCGTTCCTTTAATATCATTAGTCGTGGAGTCCTCATTGACTCACTGTTGCCCTGCCATGCTGAGCCGTGAAGCCTCGACGTGAGCTGCTCCGACACCATCCTTTGGCCCGACGTCAAGATAAGCTGCCGCCCCTTTGAGCTCATCCCCGAACCAAGCATCCTGTGAAGTTTCTGTTTTGTAGGTTTGTTGATCGTAAGCACCACTAAAGAGACCCATCGGCCAACATCACTATGAACCACCACGTGACCCACCGCCACTCAAGTCACCATCGTCAATTGCGCCATTGGCCACCATTTGCGAGCCATCCATTGACAAATTTCAATTTTGAATTATATCCACAAATTAGGTAAAAAATCTCATCCAAATTTGATTTAGTAGGTTGATGAGATTGATATCTAATTTAATCTTTTTGGAATAATAGGCATAATGTCAATTAGGATTTATTGCCTAATTTGCAACCGCACGTCAATTTTTTATTCCATCTATAAGGTTTTAGATGGAATAATTAATTACGCGGGAATAAAATTGATATCTTGATCTTTAAGATCAATTTATCGATTTTATTAGCGAAATAAACAAGTTGATTAGATATTATTTCCAGATTCGAACGATGGATAATATCTTTGATGATTGTAAATGATTTGGTGCTTATCTTTTAATTGTTTTGTTTATCCCAAAAATACAAAAAAAAAAATGCATTTGCATTTCATGTAGATTATAATTGATTTCCTAGATAGAATTGCATTAATATAATTAGAAAAGGATATAACTATCATGCAATTCTACCTAGGAAATCAATCCTAATCTACATGATATGCAAATACATTTTTTATTTTATTTTTTGGGATAAGTGAAGCAATTAAAAGATAAGCACCAAATCGGTCATCAAAAATATTATCCATTGTTCAAATTTGGAAATGATATCTAATCAACTTGATTATTTCGCTAATAAAATCAATAAATCTTGATCTTAAAGCTTAAAGATCAAGATATCAATTTTATTCCCCATGTGATTAATTATTCCATCTAAAACCTTATAGATGGAATAAAAAATTGGTGTGCGGTTGCGAATTGGGTAATAAATCATAATTGGGAATACGCCGATAACTCAAATATGCACGTAAGATATCGAAAAGCATGCATTAGGCAATAAAATATCCAAATCAAATTTAAATAAGATAATTACCTAATTTTACAAATAATGTTACCAAATTTGAATCCAATGGAATTGGCTCAACGGATGACCGGCGGTAGATCACGAGCGAGGCTTTGCACAATGAAGAGATGGTGCCAAGGGATGCTAGACAGGTGGTGCAGATGTGGAAGGAGCGTGCAAGGGCTGACTCACCGGAAGAGACCGCCCGGTGCAGATGAAAGGAGCTGGTGATGATGATACGTGGCGGTTAATGGCTCGGTCAAGACGTCTTCATATCAGCGGAAGCGAGAGCACTGTGTGGGCGTGAAGAAGGCTCGGTCCTTTGCTTGAACGGGCGTCTGAAGTTCACTGGACTGAGCTGTCGTCGATGCGGCAGGCGCTGATGTAGCGCGGCAGGGACACGGCCAGGCGGGGGCGTCACAGCTGGGCTAGACCGGCCAGGAAGGGACTGCGCAGTGGTAGTCGGAGACCGGCTGAGGACTGGAGCAGCGAAGTAGCTGAGGTTAGTGGGCAGCGGTGGCGACGGTTGTTCGAAGCTCCGGCAAGGGACAGAGGGGCGGCAGCGAGCAGCTGCAGGCGCCGGGCATGGGCAGGGCGCGGCCACGGGGGCCGGTGCGGGTTGCTGCAGCTAGTTCGCGGCTGAGGGTGGCTGAGGTGCGGTGGCTCGACGTTCGGTTCTGGCGTCACGGGTCGGCAGCAGTGGTGGGCGTCGGCGCTGGGTCGTGGCTGCAAAAGCGGCAGAGACCGGTGGGTCAGCAGACATTGGGCAGACGTGGGAGCAGCGGAGGCTTCGCGGACGGCGACCAGCGGGGCGGAGCTTCGGACGGTTGCCGGGCACGGTCGCGGGTCAGCAGCGGCTTCTGGCGTAGCTGAGCGGTGCGGGCGCGGCGGTCGGCACAGGTGCTCGCGGACGGAGGCCGGCGGTGGGAGGACACCCGGACGAAGAAGACCACTGTTTGGCTTTTCTTTTTCTTCTTTTTTCTTTTTTCTTTCTCTCTCTCCCCTGTCCTCCCACGTCTCCTCTCTGCACACTTTCTGCTACTTGACTTTGACTCTTTCCCTCAAAAGCTTTTTCTTTTCTTTTGTTTTTGTGATGTTTTTCAAAGAACGAACGAAGATCCCCTCTGCCAAAATCAAAAAGAAGACCCCCAAAAGAAAATGAAGAAAAAGCCCCTGAAAAACCCTCAAAACGAAGAAAAAAATTTCTCTTTTCTCTTGATTTTTACCTAGAAAACCGAGAGAAAAAGCCCCATTTTACCTCATAATGGTGGCCACGTGTTTCTATCGCGTGGCCCCCCTCTCTCCTGTACTGTAGCAACCGGGTGGATTGGGGTTTTAAGGGTGTGTTTGGAAAAGTTTTTGGGAAAAGCCTTTAAGAAAATATAAAAATCTTTGGTCTAAAAGATTTTAATGAAATGCAAAAATTGTTTAGTAAACTATATGGCCCCCTCTCTCCTGTATTGTAGTAGTGGGGTTTTAAGGGTGCATTTAGAAAAGTTTTTGGGAAAAGCCTTTTAAGGAAATGTAAAGGCCTTTGGTCTAATGGGTTTTAATGAAATGCAAAAATTGTTTGGTAAATTATAATTGAAAAGCGCATTGAGAAGCAACTTTGGGAAAATGCTATTTCGTAAACACATATTTGGGAAGTCTTTTAGCGTGACCAATTTAAGTTTTTTATTTTTATTTTTTTTTAAACTGAAAAAAAAAAAATATATATATATATATATATATATATTTGCATTAAGATATATTTATAAAGAGATATATTAACAAATTCAATGATTTTTTTTTATATATTTGCACTGAGATGTATATATAAAGAGATATATTAACAAATTCAATGACTTGTTTATATATATATATATTTACTTTGAGATGTATATATAAAAGAGATATATTAACAAATTCAATGAATTTTTTTTTTTATTATATATTTTGCACTGAGATGTATATATAAAGAGATATATTAACAAATTCATAAGTTAAAAAAAAATACATCAAAATTGATTTTTTCTCAATTAAAAAGAAAGAGTAATTTCATTATAATAAACATGACTACATATGCATCGAAGAAAGAAATAGGTTTTTATTGAAAATTACAAATATCCTTTAGTATTTACTAAACTCATTGCTATTTGATCACGTAAACATGCCATGTCAGAAGATAAATTGTCATTTGAAGTACTGATCCCCTCATTTGTATTATCAAGGTCAATTGAATATCAATAACTGGGATCCAAATATGTTCTTACAAAATGTCTATTATTAGCGGCGTTTCATCGTATATAATTATGCAAAGTCATTACTGTTATAACAATTTTGACTTGCTTTTCAAATGGAAAACTTGACATATGTTTTAGAATCTTCCACTTCTTCTTCAAGACACCAAAAGCTCGCTCAATTTCCGATCGCAGCGAGGAATGAGCACAATTGAATACCTCTCAATAGCTTATAGGGGCAGGACCTTGTTGAAATTCTGACAAATGATATCTAACTTCTTTGTATGGTCCCAAATAATCCGTCGGATTTGGATATCAAACATCTACTAAATAATATTTACCTGCACAAATATAATATAAATTTAATCAACATAGACCACATTAATACATATTAATGTACAAAAATCATTAATTAACAAACTTGGAAGAAGATGAGGAAATTGCACATCACATTTCCCTAAAACTTCATAGAAAATACGAATATCATGGGCTTGCCCCTCCTAACCAGCCCAAACATAAGTGAATTCCATATTAAAATTACACACCGCTAAGATATTTTGAGTCGGCGTACCTTTTCGACCAATAAAACGAATCTAATCTTTTACATGTATAACTGATAGGATATGAGTGTCATCAATAGCTCCGATACAATCCTAAAACAAAAATGTAAATATTATTGTATAATCAAAATTTGCTTTTAATTCATTCTTTCTATTGTATAATCAAAATATACCTTAAAATATGGAAAAAAAAAAATCTTCGATTATTTATTATCTTCTCGGAACATCCCTAAATTGACAATTTGGATCAAATCTTTTCCCATTTCACATACTTTATCTAATACTAAGCTAAAATATCTGCTTATGGTTTCCCCAGAATGTTGAAAGTGCTCTTGTGTTAACTTATTACCTATACCATGTCCTAAAATATGAAGAAATATTCTAAGCATTTTTGTAACATCAATATTCTTATTTCCTTTAAGACCATAATGTGTTACTAAATCATGCATTAAATTATTAAATACAATATTATTCATCCTAAATATTTGATAACACCTTATCGGATTAGCATATTCATCCATCAACTCTCCTATCCATGCATTTCCTATATATGATGATGTCCTACAAGGTTTTTTATCATTGTATATTGCCTGATAAATAATTGCGGCTTAAGTAATTTCCACAAGTTGTCAATATTTCTCATCCTCTTTTTCATGAATTTCTCTTTCAAGAGAGTTGTCAAATCTGTTTAAAGTAACAGAATAATAAGAAAAGTGATGGATAATCATCCATCAATGAAATAGTTATCATCCATAATATATGCAAACTCCATCCAATCAAAAGAACACAAGCTAAAAACGCAAGTCTCAAAAACATAATTAAAAAAAGAGTTTACAAGTAGTGCGAATCACTAATCCAAAATAAGTTTCACATTATAACATAGATTAATATGAAAAACTCAAACAAGTAACTAGCATCCTAGCGACAACTATTATGCTCCTCCAACTTATATTGCAACCACTTGACTTTCTCTTCATCTCCATCCAAGTTTATAAAAATTTGCTTATTGTCTTTCTTTTCAGAAAGATAAGAGTGTCACGCCTCGAACCTCGAGCGCGTCAACATCCCACCATGGTCATGCAAATGCGACATTCCCAGGTAGTGTCGCCGACCCCATTCATTTATTAATGCGCAAGCAAAACGTATTATAAAACCCCTGACAATAAAATACGGGATAGAAAGCGGAAGCAAAACCACAACATAACACTTTCATAATTCAACGGAATTACAAACAGAGGTCTACAGCCAAAAAGTCTACAAAAGACAAAAAAAAAGAATTGTCCTACGACCTACGAGTCGGACACGTTCTCCAATCTTATGACTTCACCTCGCAACTCCTCAAGGCCAACCAAAGCTATCTGGTCGCTCCGTCCACGGGGACCTGAAATTTTAATCCCACAACCGGGATGAGACGATGTCTCGGCCAAGTTCAACCCCCTAACCCCCTATTAGAAAAAAAAATACACCCCGGGTGGCCTAGCCACATCACACAGAAGACTTACCTCGCCTCAGTTCCTTCCTGCAGGTTAGTGCAATTCAAATCACTCAACCACAGATAGTAATATGAACTTAAACAATCGGAACACATTCTCTTTCATATAACTAACAACCGCGGGGGTCCTTATTATAAGACTAAATCGTTATGAGACGTCCCATTCCATGCCACACAATTATGTCCCATAATCCGACACATCAATAACACTCAACATGCATTCCAATTGTTATTCACTGCCACACAATGGCATAGCCTACTCGCAGTTCGGCTATCTACTGGCATATAGCCAGGCATCGCCTCCCCCCATGAAGCGCGGCTTCGTCAGTACATCGACGGCGTTCCCGAAGGAGCATGGGCCCAGGAATCAAGCTGCGGCCGGCAACCCTTTGCGTGGGCATCCCATATAGAGACAAGTCCGGCTCAACAGCCCGGGACGATTCCTCATAATTATCACACGGCCAAATCATACTCGGCCTCAGGACACTTTGCATTTCACTCAACGCTTCCACTTAAGATAGTGATCCCGGCCATTTTTCTTCATATTAAAAATATTCCAGAAATTACTCACGTGCGTGGGGACACGCTAATTTCAAATCAAAAAGCCAATATCTCACTTTTTCAAACCCCAGTATTTAATATAATCATTAAAATCTAATTTTTTTGCATCAAGATCCGACACTTGGGTTTTTATGAATAAAATCCATATTTATCACAATCAACACTTAATTTGCCACATCCATTCATCAAATTCAATTTCTAAATGTACAGCACGATCGGCACGAAATTCTGAGAAAATAAGGTTCCAAAATAATTTTCAGAATTTATTAAATAATTAAATTTATTCCGAAAATTAATTAAATAATAATATCCATATCTTTCACGATTCACACTCAATTTATAATATCCAATCGTTAATTTCAAAATTTGACTACACATCAGACAACCACCACGAAATTCTGAGAATTTAGGGTCCACGATAAAACTTTCGGAATTTAATCAATAATTAAATTTATTCCGAAAATAATTAAATAATAATATTTTAATAATTTCGAATAATAATATATTATTTAATTATTTAATAATTTCGGAACATTTAAATAAATCAAAAGTAAATCCATTTATGTCAAATCAAGGCTTATTTTAAATAAACCTACTTACCCTTAATTAAGCATACTTTAAATTAAAACACCACCATAATCTAATCTACTCTTAAATAACCTAAACTAACAACCTAATAATACTTAACATAAACTAAACATCCCTAAGCATAATTAACCCTCTAAGCGAGGTTTAGTGAGTTAAACTCACCGGATTAACGAGCCGAGCAGACCAAAACGACGGGAACAACGCGAGAATCAACTTTCCTCAAGGCGGGCCGAGCATCCGGACTCGGGAAGGCGGCCAAAATGGGCCAAAACCGGGCTGCCATACCCATTTTTCTTGGCTGCTAGTTGAGGCCGACGGAGGGCTGCTCCGGTGCTAGTCTGGGCGGAGGAACGGCGGAGAAGGGCCGGCGGGCAGCAGCAACGCCTTACATGAGCTCTCGGCAAGCTGGACGGTGGCTCACGGCTGAAGCTCAACCAAGGGCAGCGATGGACGAATGACGAGGGCTCCGGCTAGCGCGCGTGCATGCGGGCGAAAGGGGAGCGGAGCTGGCCAGTTGCGCGGGCGAGCGGGTGCGGAGGGGTGGCGTCGGCGACGGCGACGGGCGATGGCGTCGGGCGACCGAGCGAGCGGAGACGGGACGTGCGGACTGCTGGCCTACTGCTGGGCGGCAAACGAGGGGAGAAGTGGCGGAGAGGCGAGCGGGCGAGGCGTGTGTGGACAAGCGGCGACGGTGGCGGTGAGCGGCTCCAGTGACGTGCGAACGACCGAGCGGGCGGAGGGGGTGTCGAGCAGGCCAGCGAGCTGCTGGTTCCGTCGGTCTCTCCCTCCTCTCCATTCAAGAAGCAAACTCAAGGTTGAAGATGATGGAGATGGGTTGGGTGACATCCCACCTTTTGAAGAACAAATCCCTATCCTCCACTTGTCATGATCTTATGCACTCTTGCCCCCACACCATGACATCACCAAGTGATGTCATATTCCACTAACTCAATTCTCCAGCATTCGAATCAAGAAGGAAATCACCTGAGCGTGAGTTCATCACAGGGGTGCTATGGCAGATCTGGAAAGCTCGAAACGCATGGATCTTCAGAGATAAAACTCCAAACCCAGCGGATGTTATCGACCTTGCACATACCCAAAATCTAGCCTTCAGCAGAGGAACGAAGAAAGACCCAAATCGAACTAAAAATCGGCACTTACTAGAGGAATGAACACCACCGGGAAATAGTGAGTTGAAATTGAACGTGCATGCATCATGAGTACCAGGAGAATTCCTCTGTTCTGTAGCCGACATCGCCAGAAATAAAGAGGGGTTAGTCGTAGACGGATTTGCAGCGGAGGCTAAGGCTTCTTCGGCGGAACAAGCAGAAGCAGAAGCTCTTTTACACGGGCTTCGCTTTATCTCGAACTGGCCGTCGTCTCACGTGCAAGAGTCACGAAGTCAAGTAGTTCGCTTTCTCTGTGAAAGTGACAGTTTAGCGATGGTGGACTATGTCATGGGCCGGGCCGAGATACCATGGAATTTGCGCAGCATAATACAACGATGCCAACAAGAGCTTCGTCTGGGCCGCCATGTCTCCGTAACTTATTGTCCCCGGGAGGTAAATCAAGCTGCTGATTGGCTGGTACGCGCACATCGCTTAAAGCAACTTCCTCTAAATTGGGTGCATATACCCCCTCTATCCCTTTGGAATATTTTAGTTTCAGAATGTAACGCATCGTCGTGTTCCAAGACTTCTTAAGCTAATACATCAGTAGCTCTTTTGACCAAAAAAATAAAAATAAATTCTCCACAACCTCTTCCAATGGTTGCATTTTATTTTTCCGTCGGGGCATGAAACTTTGTACATTAATTTCTTTAATTCCATTCAATTCTCTTCCAATTGAGTCCAATTGAAGTCCATAAAATTAATCCAATGTCACCACACTTTAATTCACATCTTCACTTATCCATAGAATCAACTTAAGTCCCAAAAGTACGACTAAAAGCGGGCCTACTAATTTCTCAAGCTAAATTAGCCATTCTCTAATTATTTTGCTGAAAAGCTCGGCTTGCATGAAAAATCTTCCGAAGATGAGTCAATATTCCTAAAATGATTTGTGACACACCCAGACTTCCAATTTCTGAATTCGATCTCAATTCACGGTTAATTTCATTTTGGCACGATACTAGCGCGGCCCAACCTACCAGGTAGCCTTTCGAAATTTTCATGCATTTGACTTGTGGTTGATCATCTCAAGCCACAATGTACATCTTTGAAACATTGGTGACTTTCAGTTGTCGAGGTAATCTCAAGGTTTCAAATATGAACATAGGGTACTCAATCGATAGAAAAGTTGGTCCAGTGCCGATCGACAAGAATTGTGCGATCTGGTGGAATCACCCACACCTGATCACATGCCTCTGTCAAGTCGACCTATCTCCGATCTCTAATCGATTTTTAATTGTGCCGTAATGACCCTTGCAGATTAGCTCGGTCAAAGGTCGCTTCGGTCAAATTCTCAAGTCGATGCATTAGAAATTCTTAACTGACTTCACCCGATAGACTAGTTTTCACATGAGTGGCCGACTCAAAGAAAAGAACTATATGCATGCCAACGAAATGCCCGTCTCAATTTATTGAAAATAGAATTGGAAAATCGGGATGTCACAAAGAGAGTGCAAAAAAGAACAACTTTCTGTCTTCCTTAATTTCAAGAATGGCTTTCAATGTTTGCATAATTTCTTTATAAGAGTCAAATTACCTTGCAACCGATGTTGCATTGCTCCTACTTTCAACCGTTGAATAAAGTCTGTCGATTTTGCAATGCTAACTTAGTAGGTCCAATCATTTTCTCTCTCTTTCCTCGAGCTTCCTTCGTGGAACTTTGTACCGTTCTTTTATGGCTTTTACTTTGACTTGGTTGGGCATTCGTTTCACCTACATCACATCAAGTAGATCATGCACAATCACCAATATCAGCTTGTGTGGCCTCAAGATTCTTAGTATTGTATAAACCTTGTGTAGGATTCTAGATAACACTTTTAGTGGCAACCGTACCTCGGAACATTCTGTCCAACAAAACTTCCATATCCGGATGTATGCCTTTCGTTCAAAAGACTTTAAGCTTAGGATGACTTGTTATAATAAGATATTTTCGTAAGTTATATCACAAAAGATGAACTTATAAAAAAAACATGGCAAAAAAAAGATAAACACTTGAATCTTTCTCTCCCACTATTCATCACTCGCATCAATGGTTTTCTTCCTTGGATCCCATCCTAGTCCTGTTTCCTTTTGAATCAATTGCTTCCATTTTTTTCATTCTTCCTTTAGATTATCTCACTTACTCTTCATTTGATTTTTATCGTATTTTTTGCCCCTCAACTCCTCAAACTTGGTAATTATAACTGTTCATCCGTCTCTTTTGTTGCTCGCAGGACAATTGCCTTTTCAATTTGTTCAATACACAATCGACAAAACGTTTCTATATCTTCCAAGCTCCAATATGCTTTTTCTTTGGATGAACTCGCCATCTTCCAATAAAATAAACACGAACACATTTGAAAAATGAAAATAAATGAGATTAACTATGACCCAATTTCCTATAGATGAATGAACACATGTGTATAGATAGAATTATGCATAGCACAGAAAAATATTTGCTAGACAGTCTAAGATTTTACTTCCATACCAAACACCCCATCACAAGAGGAAAAGATGAGCTGATCTTTTTGTTTCTTGTTTCTTTTTCTTTAGGCTTTTGGGGGATTTTTCACTAGATGGTGAAAAGGGTTGAGAACGAAAAGCTTAAAATGGGATATTTACTTCGTGAGCTCGTTTCCATGTCTATGTGATCTCTCTCTCTCTCGTCCCTCTGTGGTCAACCCCATATTTGATATTAGGAGGAAGCCTTGACTTGAGCATTGTGCAAGTGCTTCATTTGAGCCATGGCCAAAACAGAACTTGGCACAACTCGGAAGCAAATATCACTTGTTTTTGGTCCAAAGATCAAATTCTTACGACTAATGTTTCAAGTTTGTCTATTATAATTTCAAATCATGGATTTCGGAAGGAACTAGAGCAAAACATCCATTATAATTGAAGCAAAATGTTGCTATTTTAGTTGAGTTGATATATCTATCACATACACATGATATCTATGGTATACACTTGTTCTGGAGTAGTTTGAAAGGGAGGTTAATGCTGATAACCAATTTTGTTTTTTTTTTTTTTTCGGGATCGTCCGAAAAGTGGGCTAGGGTTATTTTCTTGTGTTATAAGTTCTTATTTTTTCTTTTGGTTTTCTTTTCGTTTGCACCTGCTACGAAGCGTGGGTTCTATATATAAAGAGAGATCTAATTCCTCAAACAAAAACAAAAAAAGAAATACTCAACTTTAGGTCTAATTCTAATTTTACCTTGTACTTCATTACTAAAATTGTGATTTAATAATCCGTAAGATAAACAATCATGAGATTTAAAATAACTATATTACTAAATTTGATTTTGAGATAGACTTGTGCATAACAATTACTCACAACAAACAACTACTCATAATAGCTACTCACAACAAATTTGATTTAAAGTCACCGTGGGTTCTATCTCCCCAGTCTTCTCTCACTCTTTCTCAAAAAGTTTCTATTACTTGAGCATCGATACATATACTCATCAAGCATGGCATTAAAAGCATCATTCATGAAATCACCACACACTTAACAATCACAACTAGAAAAAGCATAATAAGAAGAAATCGAATCAAAAGAACCTGGATTTAGGGCGAGAAGAGCAAGTACGTTCTCAGTGTAGAGAGAAGCAAACACGAGAGAGCCGAGCGACTTGATTCAGCGAAGAAAGTAGACACTAAGAGAGAGGAGAGCACTGGGAACTGATGAGCAAAGATGGAAGATGACCAAGCGGTGATCAAATAGCTGAGCAATAAAGAGTAGTGACACCAAAGGCACAGCGAAACCAGAGGCGCAACGAAACCAAAAGCGCATTCCACAGAAGATGGCTTTCGGGTTGTATGGGGGAGCTCGGTTTGATGACAATTGATGAGCGAAGACGGAAGATGACCAAGTAGAGCAATAAAGAGCAATGACACCAAAGGCACAATGAAACCAGGGGCATATTCCACAGAGTAGCAACATCAAAGGCGTGGCGTAGCGAAACCAGAGGCGTATTCTACAGAATAGTGACACCAAAGGCACGGCACAGTGAAACCGGAGGTGTATTCCACAGAGCAGCGACAACAAAGTCGTGGTGCAGTGAAACTAGAGGTGTATTCCACAGAGCAGCGACACCAAAGGAGCAGCAAAATAAGAGGCATAGAAAAACTAGAGGCATATTCCATAGGAGCATAACGAGAAGATGGCTTTCGGGTTGTATGGGGGAGCTCGGTTTGATGACGATTCTTGGTGCGTGCTCATGGATTTGAGAGAGAAGAAAAAGAATATGAGAACTTGCGGGTGGGTTAGGAAGGGAAGAAGAAAGCGTGTGCAGATCTAGGGTTTTCAGTGAAAGGCTTAAACTTAGAATTTCGTTAAGTTATAAGGGCAACAATGGTAATCAAACAAAATTCATTAATGGCGACAACCAGCTTACCGAGAATGCTGAAATACCCAAGGCAGAGGGGGTTTTCAGCCTTCAAAAGGCTGACTTCAGCCAAGGGTGTTTACAAAACAAATTGCCATACACTCATTTTTAGCCCAAAGGACTTTGGGAGCCTAGAGTGGCTTGGAAATGCCACATCCAAACGCACCTTAAATCAACATCCACACAATATTTCTTCACCAATTTTATCACATATTGATAAAGATTCAAGATTGTGATAGATTTTTTCTTGGCAAAAGAACATTTCAAGTGCCATAACTTGGCACAAAATGACACTTAAGTGTCATAACTTACGAAAGGTACACTTAAATACTACATTCAAAGAAAAACAAATCACTTGAGTGACACTTCGACCAAAGTCCAGCCAAAATGCCAACGTGGCATTTTTCTGGCAAAGTAAGTGCAAAACGATGTCGTTTTGCTTGCTGACGTGGCTAAATAATGCAAAAACAACATCGTTTTGGGCTGATGTGGTAAAAAAATAATATAAAATTTAATTTAATTTAATTTTAAAATTATTATTTTTTAAATATTTTAATAAAATTTAATTTAAAATTTAATTTATATTTTTTATCACGTTAGCCCAAAACGCGCGTTTTTATTTGGCCACGTCAACGTGCAAAGCGACGCAGTGTTTGGCCGGACTTTGGCCGGATTGGCACTCGAGTAATCCATTTTACTCTGATTTTAACACTTAAGTGTATCTTTTGTAAGTTATGGCGGCACTTAAGTGTCATTTCTTGCCAAGTTATGGCACTCTAGGTCCGCATGTCAATTTTTCTCAAATCCCAAATCTTGCAAAGATGAGCTCGCAAATATTTTTTTGTCACACTTGCTCTATCCGATGATATTGAAAATCTTCATCACATTCCGAAAATTCAAAATCACTATTTCTCACAAGATAATTTTTTGTCATAAAATAAAATGGGCTTGGGCCAATTTGCTCCATTTGTAGGCTTAGTCCAACCTATCAATTTAAAACTCAAAACCATCAATTCGAACACATCTGTCATCAATCTAATGCATATGCAAATTAAAAATAAATACACCTAAAATTATATGCTATGCAATTAATTTTTTAGAGGTTAAAAATTAATCCTAATTTTTATTCAATAAATAAATGACTCGGTCACCAAAAATTAGGTGTTAACGCTTTACGAGCGTGACCACACTAGAGTAATTAGACTTTGAGGACTTAGGACTGATAAATAATAATGTATTTGAATTGACCACCTTCTTGAATAAGGAACTCTATTACCTTAGGAAGAATCAAATTCTTTGGTGGTATGCTATGTCAAGATTCTTTGATTGTTGGAATTAAGAAAAGGCCAACCTTTTTACCACCGCCCTTTCAACCATTCCTGTCCCTTCAATTGAAAAAAAAAAGGATAATATTATGGAACGAAATAGAAGTTGTTACCCGTAAGGATCTCCATCGAATCATGACTCTTTCAAAACAAGAATGAAAAAGGCAATTAGCATTTCACTTATGACTTTTGTGGAACGTTACAGACCACACATAAGGACAAAGGAAGCACCAGATTTCTCAATAGGACCCGTTTGCATCGCAAAAAATCAATGATTTGAAAAAACAGTTCTCTTAAAATGGCCGCTTTTATCATTTGCATAAGTGAATGAGTTGACAAATAAGACATATATGCAGAAGCGAGTAATTGTGTGTATTTGATATATTATAACAAAGATTTCATCAACCTATATATAAGTTTTATGAAATGACTAAATAAGATAACATATTAATCAAGATATGGACAATCATAAAGGATATTCATACAATCTTGAAAGATATAGAAAACCATTAGAATTACCTAAATATCTTTAATAGAATGAACGAAAGGTATTTTCTTCGTCCACGAAGTATTTAGATATAATTTGTTATTAACAATGAAAATATTTTTCATTCTCTAATTATTTCGAGCAATTTAATTTTTATATAATATTTTTAAATTATTCATTTTTCGTAAAATAAACGCATCCTAAATATTGGAGTGTTTCTCCTTTCAAATGATCCTTTCCTTAGGACCATTACAGAGCCATAATATCTAGTGAGTGGGTCAATCATGTAAGGGCACTGTGCTATAAACTAAATTTTTGGTTGATTTTTAAGTTCAAGGAAATGTCCATGAAGAAGTCAAATTACTTATACCATGCATTAAGACTCGACTTTAGTATTAGTGCTTAATCTCATCAACCTGGACAGATACCTAGAATTAACCAAAAGAATCACTACCAAGGTTGGGTGACCATCAACCTAAGTTGAAGCAACTCCTCTAAGTAGCTCAAAATTCTTAATATCAGCAAGCACAACGCACTTTAAATCCGAATTGTCTTAAAAAAATCATTGCAACCTATGAAGCACGGACACGCTGTCCGTGCTCGCGTATCGTGTCCGACACGTGTCGGAGCGTGTCGGACAACTCGACACGCTCGGACACGCTTGGACACGCGGTCAACGCGTGTCGGATTTTTCGACACGTGGTCAACCTTTTCCCGACACGTTTCGACACGCGTGTCCGGGAGGGAGCAGACCACGGCGACGGCGAGAGACGGCGAGCTTAGATTGAGGCGGGCTGGCCCTGTGAGGGAGAAAGGACCAAAGGTGAGAGGAAGAGGAGAGGAAGGCGGTCGTACGTGCGGCGAGGAGCGGCGAGGAAGGGGGTCGCGCGTGCGGCGAGGAGCGGCAAGCGGCGAGGAAGGGGGTCGTGCGTGCGGCGGAGCGGTGACCAGCGAGGAAGGAGGTCGTGCGGCGGCGGCAAGGAAGGAGGAGGAGAAGAGGAAGGGTCGCGAGCGGCGAGGAGGAGGAGTAAAGGAGCTAGGGTTTCTGAGAAACTCAAAAGTAATTAAAAAAAAATGGGAGTCTATGGGTACATATTTTGGGGGAGGGAAAGTGACGGACAAATGGGGGAAATGGACGATTGTGGGAGGGAAAGGAAAAAAAAAAAAATTTGGGTGGGGGAATGGACGATGGTGGGGACTGGGGAGGGAAAGGAAAATAAATTTGGGAGTGGGGAATTTTTTTAATCAGAAAAATAAATAAATGAGATTAAAAAATAAAAGTAAATCTGGGGGAGGGGGATTTCGAAAAATAAATCTAAATTTGGGATAATGAAATAAAAAAAAAAAAAGTGTAAGATTTATTAATATTATTAGTATAAATTCATTGTAAACTCTTTATTTATTTATTTGTGAATTTGGATTAAATTAATTAAAAATAAATAAATTATTTAATATTTAACGTGTTAACGTGTCGAAATTCTACATTTTTGAGAAATGACGTGTCGCGTGTCGTGTCGTATCGTATCGCGTGTCCAGTGTCGCGAGTGTCCGTCTTCACGTAGATTGCAACAGCATCACCTGAGTATTAGGTTAATCGTTTGCGTGGTCCAATTGCTCATGAGGAAACAACAAGTTGGGCCCAAACATATGCTATAGAAAAGCCTAATGGATTTTGAGGCCGGAAACCACGTCGAATTAGGCGGAGGGCTCTGAACTGATATTATAGACCGGGTATCAAACCCTAATCAAAAAGGCAAAGCCCATAAAATTTCTGAATGCATGATTCCTATTTCGGAGGTTGCCTTTTGAACTTTTATTTTCTGAACGCTTGGAAACTCATCCAATCGCGTCCTATTTGGCGTGGTATCACCAAATTAATCATGCTCCTCTCTTTTGCTAACATGAGAACTAAGGATCCTTTTGCTTATAAAAAAATTTCGAGACACAAAATAACTCCCAAAATATTTAAATTTTTGCCTTCGAATACTGCAAACAAAGGAGGAAGAAAATTGAACAGAACATCATAAACCATTAAATTAAGAGCACATTTTGCTTTATACAATAACTGGACAATTCATAGGCTCATTAAGATAATTCCCCAATTATCAAACTTTAAAGTGATGCTTCTTGAACGCTTTCCTCTTGCCAGAAGCATGATGTAGCTTAATTTTCTTCTTCTTCTTCTTGCCTGAAATTTTCCCATCAGAACCAACGGGTACAACGCCTTCTAAGTTCATCCCATGATGTTTGCTCTTCTTACCCCACGTTTTATATCGAACCTGAGTCGCTAGACTCACCTTCAACTGGGCCGTCGCGTTCGCCACCGCACGAGCAACGCCTTTCCAAATCTGCGTATTTTTCGCCTTCGCGTCTTGTCTCACGTGATGAGTCTTGTCCTTCCCTTGGTAGAACGAAGATATCACATCGTCGGCGACTGGATCTTGCCCGAAAAAGAACGTCATGAGAATGTCGTCATAGTAGACCCCAGAGTCCTTGTTCGAATTCTGAATCTCAAGCTCGTACGTCAACGAACTCGAGCCGTTCTGAATGTTGTTCAAGGTCGGAACGGAGAGGTCCACCACCGCGAAGGAAGGCTGATTGGGACGTAGGCTTAACCATATGCAAAATGCAACGATGGCCAAGAGAGAGAAGATTTGAAGCAGCCATACATAGAAGCTCCTTGCCTCGGAAGTGAAGATTTCGTCGGTAAAATTAGGACAAGGCGATGACATTTTTGGGGGAGGAAGACGATTATGTTATTGAGAGAAATAGATCTATGAGAGAAAAAGGAGGTGAACAGGATGAAAGTGCCAGCTTAGTATTTCTCTGGAATCTCTTTGTTTGCCTAAGGCATAAGCCAAGTTCATTAAAGTATTAGGGGAACAGATGCTTTTCTTCTGAAGCATGATGATGCTTTTCCTCTTTAGGAGCTTGTTTGGGTTAGTATGATAGGAGTTTTTGTTTTGTTCAAAGTCAGCACATCATAAATGTGATACCACATTACGACTATCCAAAATGGATTATGTAAAGAATTTATCTGGTCCAATGTCGATGTAAAATATTTCTTCATCATATTCACAGTTGACCGGTGAATAAATAAAAATGATTTGATTGAAAAGCTAGTCTCGAAAACACACGTGGCTCCTTCAATGTTGAATTTTTACACTGACAGTGGACCTAACAAGAATTTTTGTATAAAAATCGTAACACTTTTAGATTGCAATTAAGAGAGTTCACACATGAAATTTTAAGTCGTAAGGCGGCAAATCAGTCAGACTTTTTATCATAACTTTAATAAGCACTTTTACTTCCAGCATCCAAAAGCTTACAAGAAGAGCTCAAATATGTTGTTCTCTGATGCCGTTTGCCACTAACTCTTTCTTTTCCTTGATTTTCCTAATGTTTTACCTTTCATCACCTTAGCGGTTGTACTGCATAACTATGCGATCATCCCACGGCTGATTATCTAATTCATCTTTCTAGGGACGAGTATACTCATTTGTTTTGAAAAAATGGATTTTTTATTTTCTTCTTGCCGGTAGAATTCTGAAAGAATTTGTATGTATCTAAAAAAAAAAAATCTTGGTAAGAAAAGTTACCTGTCCCTTGATTTCCAGATAGTTCGTTGGTAATTTACAACAGATTATACTCTTCTATTATCTTGTAACTTTTATTTGTCTTTTCTTACCAAAGCTTTATATTTATCGACTATTATATCAATTTATTCATATTTATTTAAGTAACCTACCGGTTTTTAATTCGATTGAATTATTAAATTGTTTTGTGCTTCCAATTCTCATTTTAATTACTCGCAGAATTCTCATTTTAACTACTTGCAGATTTTCATTTATCTTTTTTTATCGACTTTTCTTGTTGTTTTCCAACTCTTATTTGTCTCCCATGGCAGTTAAATTCATCAACTGTGTTATGACTTTGGTTTAATACCACCAAAAAATCCCAAATTGATATACGCATACCATATTTATCCCAAATTAATTTTCGTGTCACAAAAAATCTCAAACTGGTACACAATAATCACATTTGTCCCAAACTTAATTCGTGTTAATAAATATATCAAATTGATACACCCCATGATTAATTTACTTTCAACTAGCTTCTATCCCTCAATTAGCTTCTATCTAATATCCCCATTGCAAAATAATTTGAAAACTACAGCAAGAAAATGTTGATAAATTTATGAAAATTTCATAAGTTACCAACAAGTTTCCTGAACAATAGTTGACAGTCATTCTTTTACCAACAGTTATTATTTCTTTTGCATTTGTTGACGTTTATTGAAATTCATTAGCACGAAAAAAATCTGATTTTTTTTTGGGGCACCCAACAATAGAATTGTGCTCTTACTGAGCAACATTTGTCCAAATCTGATACTTCGCATAAGATGTCACCTTTTTGACAGAAATGTATGACATCTGCAAGTCATTTGGGTTCGAAGTCTAATGCATATCATCGTACGTCCTGCAATTCCCAATTACTTTTTTTTTTCTCTCCATCTCGGTGGCAATTTCATATTGAATAATTGCAAAGACAAATTCCCTCATAGATTCACGAAAAGAAATGATACACAAATTGTACATATGCTTCTTAATCAGAAAAACTCAATTACAAAGTTACCAATGAATTATCAAATGAGGCAGCGAACCCAATTATGACTTGGAAGAAAAGCTAGCAAGAGCCAATCAAGTGAAATAAACCGGGCATCTCTTGTCCTTGGAAGCAAGCAAGATGTTCCCATTGGGTCCCACAGCCACCGTACAGCTGGCGTGCATCCGATGGCGCTTGCTCTCCCACGTCGACACCTTGAATCGGATGGCCGACGTCAGTTCCATCCGGAACGTCACGCTCCCCGCCGCACGATCGCCCAAGAACTCCATCCAGCGCTGACTCGTCACGGTCAACGTGGCCCCACTCAACACGTCGGTAACAGTCGTTGTGGTCTTGGGGTCCTGATGTACCCCCGGAAACAACGACTTCGACCCGATCTTTTGATCCTTGTAAAAAACCGATCCGTCCAATGCATCGTAGTCGATCGAGATGTGCTGGTTCGAGTTCCGGAGCGTGATGTTGAACCCTAGCTCCGCGTTCTCGAACCCGTTCGCTTGGCTCAGGCCCGGGACCGAGAAGTCGTGGATGAAGACCCGGGGCCTGTGCGGGCGGAGGCTCAGCCACAGGATGAACGTGATGATGCCTAGGATGAGG
This sequence comes from Eucalyptus grandis, assembly GCF_016545825.1. Classification (NCBI taxonomy): domain Eukaryota; kingdom Viridiplantae; phylum Streptophyta; class Magnoliopsida; order Myrtales; family Myrtaceae; genus Eucalyptus; species Eucalyptus grandis. Next base: position 16,121,467 of record NC_052615.1, read on the forward strand.
AGGAGGGTCAAGAAAATGGCACACACGATCTTGGAGACCCGGGTGGCGAGGCTCTCTTTGACGCGGTGCACGTAATACCGCGGCGTGTGGTGGGGCTTCACAGGCTTCTGCACCTTCTCCGGCGGGTGTGCAGAGATAATCGGTATCCGGTTAGGGTCCGACATCGTCCCCTTTTGTTTCCTTTTCGTTTTCTTTTGTGGTCTGAGCTCGAGAGACTAGCGATCGAGAGTGATCGTTGATGATTATGTAGACAATGGTGAAGAGAATTTCCAGGAGGGTTTTTTTGATCGGAGAAAGAAAGGAATAAGACTATGGTATCAAATGTTGTGCATGTTATCTACGACACGAAGGATCGATACTGTAGTTGTGTAGCTGAGCAAGCAAGGGAGATGCTACTTTTGTGTTGAGCACTCCATCGTTGTCTGCGGCAACCAATAATAAAGGGTGCTTTTACCATTAGGAATCTAACCAACCATGTGCACATATCCCTTGGCCCTTTTTCGCGTGAGTTGATACCTAGATTCTACTTTATGGCTAAACAAATCACATACATGATATATGTATATATAAACACACACTTATATCAATAAAAATGAGAATTCTTAATTTGCTTGTATTACCCATCATAGGGTGCCAATTTATATACAAAATAATGCTTAACATATCATAAAAAAATAAAATCTATCAATTATCTCTAGCCGATTATAAGAGCCAAACCAATGATTATGCTAACTGAAAAGCAGAAATCGAATATTTAGTAAATGTTCCGTTAATCTCACCTAATACTCTCCCTCAAGTTGGCGCACGAAGGTCATACCCAACTTACTTGGTAAAAATGTCAGTTTGTTGAAGATTAGAGGGTATGAATGCCCAAGTTGTATATATTAATCTCGATTTACTTTGTTCGTTAGTGAAATAATAAGTTTGCCAAGATTTATAAAGCAGTTTGGCTATTCCAATATAGACTCATCAATTCATCGTGCAATACCTTGAGAAAGGCGAATAAACTCCACAACCAAATCAATTTACTGGTGACAATTGCCATAATACAATTTTCAGCTTTAGTAAAGGACCGACAACTTGGTTCTCCAAGACATTGGACAACCACCAAACATGACAAAGTAATCAGGAAGTAATCGCCTATTAATTGAGGCACTTGCCTAGTCAAAGTCACAAAAGGCACTCCAGCAAAGTAAAGGCGGAGCCGATAACGTACCCCCTAGGGTTTTCTTGAGATATTGGGAAGGGTTATATAACGGCTTCCCAGTGCTACTCCTTCGGTTCCTACATGAACTGGGAAAGTATTTGGATTGAATAATGTAATTCAAGACGAGTGATAGTAAGATAAAGTAGACATCCAAGTAGACATCCACGCGGTTGCTCTTTTGGGAAAGTCGTTAGTTTAGCTGCCAATATGTTGTACTCAAATAAGATTCAAGTGCATACTTTCTCTAGCACAACCGTCCACTACACTTTAATTTTTAAAAATACTTTAATTGCTCAAGGTCCTTGATATGAAAAGATTTATCAAGTTATAATTTGAGCTCTGCACATTACTGTGAGTTATTTTGCGCATCAAGATGAGATCGTGAACATACACTAACACAATAGAAAAGTATTGCCATGAGAGTAGGTGACTACGTGTAATCGGCTAATGATTGATCAAAACCATATTCTCTCAATGCATTAGAAAATTTTGAAGTCCAATTTTGAGATGCCTTTCAAAGACCATGTAAGGACTTCCATAGTCGATAGACACTATTTCAACTTGTTGTTGTGAAACTTAATGGAAACTTCATATAAATGGTCTCATTCAAATTACCATATAGAAATGCATTGTTGACATCCATCCGATACATCCAATTACGAGCCAATACAACAAGAAGTCATTGTAATGACTGGATTAGCCGCTGGCACGAAGGTTTTATGGAAGTCCAAGCCTTCTTCTTGAGTGAATCTCTTTATGACAAAATGAGCTTTACATCACTCAATACTATCATCATCTTGACACTTGGATTTGTAAACCCACCTATACCCTGTGGGTTTCTGACCCTCTAGCAAAGTGACCAGAGTCCAAGTCCAAATCATCCCTGAGTGCCTTACTTTATGTCGTTGTTGGTTATCTCCGCAAAGGATTTGAAATTGTCTCCTATAATTCTTGGGCTCGGTATTAGAATCAACAACGGCTAAAAAAGCATTGTGAAGCTCAGTAAATCATTCATAAAAAATAAACTTCTCGATTGAATAGGTAGTACCTATAGAAATCAATAGAGTGAACTGAGGAGTTGCGGTCTTCATTTGGATCATATAACGTGCTTTCTCTACTGCTTGCCAGGCTGTTACAGCCTTGCCTCATTGTTTTCTCGCGCACCTATACATGACTCCGCTTTTTGGGGAAAGAAATCCTTCATCGAATTATTAAAAAAAAAAAAAAAAATCGAGCCATTCTCACTCCAAATCATTTGAATTACTTGATCAAATTGGATTTTATCGAATGATGGAAATTGACACAGATTTGGTACACCTTCGATTCTTTTCATCAAATACACCTGAATTGCTTGACTATAAACATCGACAATAGCTAAAAAAAGTAATGTGTACCCGAGAGATTCCCTATTTGAACGGCCCCCAAACATCAAAATGTTACAAATAAAAAATTCCACCGGCTTTGTCATTGCTTAAAGGAAATTAAGTACATTGTTGTCGCACGACAACATATATAACACATTGGGTCTTTTTATTTATCTCAATATCGGTGATCAAATTCAAAACTTATCATGATGCTACCCTAATTGTTGATGCCAGATGTCAATCTTTTGTCCCTTGATCGCTGGAAAAGCTGAATGAGTGTCAAGGCTAGGACCACCTTTTGACAACTGAGAAAAGAAGAATGAGCATTGCAAATACAAACTCAATCTTACAAGATTGCACTTAAGATTGCCACAGTGTGCAAAACAAAATCAAGCCCAAAATAAAAATTGCAATTTTATGGTGTGAGTCACATTTCCATTGAAGTTCATATAGGATATGCATCCGTGATGTTTCACCATTGATTTAGAAGCAAGAGCCACCATGTCAATATTGAGAGATGACACTATCGATAATTCAATCTATGGAAAGATGATTAAACCGATGCACCTCACCTATGAGTTGATCATTCGAAGTGGATGGTTTCATTGCTGAACAAACTAATCAAATGCTAATATTGATCCCAACTCATTGTTTTCATTGTCTCGATCCCTTGAGGACCTTCTTGATTTTTATCACATTCTTTTCGGTATCGACTCCTGATATTACTCTTCTCTTGCCCGACCGTCCCACAATAGTCACATTTAAGTTTCCCGAACAATGCCTTCCTTGGGGCTACTCTTCCAATAGAGAGAGCAGCACTCTCGATCTTCTCTTCCTTCCCTCGGGCAATTGATTGTTGGCACTCCTCCTGTGTGATTGTAGAATTAACTTTGTCAAGGGACGGGAGTAACCTGACGTTGAAAACTTGAGAATGGACATTCTCAATGTTTAGGCCGATATGAAACTTGTGGATCTTCTCCACATCTTTCTTCTCTGCATACTTCATGGCTACAACAGAGGTACATGGACGACATCATAGTCATCAAGTTTATCCCCTAAGACCTTCCACTTTGTGTAATGTTCCACAACTGAGAGTCCACCTTGCTGAAGCAACCTAATCTCGATTTTGATCCAGTGAATGCGAGGTCTGTTCCCTCGGGTGATCTCTCCTTTAGCTCGTCCCGCATTATTCTTGCTTCTTTTGTGTATGCCATGCTTTCCTATAGACATTTGTCAAGGGAATTGAAAATTCACAACATGGAATTACAAATGCCCCAGACAGTAAACTCGAGTCTCCTCGGATCAGGCTTCTCTAGTGATCCAATGATAAGCTCGATTTTGTATTTCGTCCGCAATGCGCATGTTGTTGCTTCAACCATGTTGTGTAGCTTGTCCCAAGTCAGCACACACAAGACAAGTACGTTACTGGGATTGGCTGAGGAATTGAGATAATACTGCGAGAAAGGTCAATCACCTTTTTTAGCAGATGCTTCCTTGACCATATCGCAAACAAGAGACAGATTGTTTGGTATATTTTAATCTCCCTACAGTAATTCCATGTGAGAATTCGTAACTTGTTTGTGTTAGTCATCCTATAGTGCAAATATATGTGCAAGATAATGCTTAACAGATCAGAAAAGGATTATCTCTAACTACTTATGTGAGATAAACCAAATATTATGCTAACTGAGAAGCAGAAAGCAAATATTCAGTAAATCTACAATTGATCTTCCCTAATTTTATATATAAAATAATCTCGGGAAGGACTTCGATCCGTCGTATAGTTCAATTCCCTGAAATCATGACTCCCTTGTAAACTATATCTCGGTCAATCATCTCCGTGACTGATTATTTCCTGACCTTGAAAAAAATTAATCTTTTAGGTCAAGCACTGTGGATATGGTGTGGGGAGAGAGAGAGAGAGAGAGGTTTTCTTTTCCTAATTTGCACGGTCACTAAATACGTGTACGTGTGACAAAAATTGAGTGAAGATTTAATCTGGATAGTTCGAAGGCTGCCTAACTTCATGCTTATTAAGAGAAACAACCCAAAGTGTATCAATAAAATCTTACATTAGTTTCCATAAATCAATAAAATCTTACGTTAATTTCCACAAAAATAGGCCTGAAACCCTATAACAAATTACAATTGCTTAGGCCAGCCGAATTGGAGAAGGGTATTAGCTGTATAAGCTTAGGAAGAGATCTCTGAATCTCCAGGATGACGACGACTTGTCTCTTCTCCCGACTAAGGCGAGCTCCACTCCAGGTCCATCTCTTCCAAGCAACGCCTCGACGAGCTCAGGCAGCTAGCTTGCATTTGATCCACAGAGGAACGGGTCGCCAGAGGCAACAAGGAGGGAGGGAGGGAGGGAGGGAGAGAGAGAGAGGCGAACCTCTGGTGGGATGGGAGAGAGCAACGGATCCGAGAGAGGAGGAGCAAAGATGAGACCAGTGACACACCGGGAGTCAATGGTTGGCAATGGCGTCGCTGGTCTCGCACACCACGGCTCCCGAGTTGATGGCGGCACTACGGCTTTTCAAAAAGAACATAGTGGTCTAGCGAGGTAGTGACTAAAGGAGAGGGTAATCCTTATCTTATGTTAAAGATTTTCGAGTCCAATTGTTACACACTGTAGAAATTAATATAGAAGAAGAAAAGAGAGCGATGTAGAAATTGATAAAGAAGGAACGAGGAGAATGTGTAAAACTGAAAGGAGGAGAACATGAAAATGATTAGGGTTTTCCACGTCGACACTTTTATTATTAAATAATACTTAATGACCATAATAACCCTCACACTTTGTAACACTCCCTCTCAAGCTGGAGTATAGATATTAAGCATGCCCAGCCTGTTACAAATATACTCAACCTTACTACTCCTTAAAGACTTAGTGAAAATATCAGCTAATTGCTCACTAGTCCTAACATGACTAGTAGAAATAACTCCAGCCTAAAGCTTCTCACAGATAAAGTAACAATCAACTTCAATATGCTTGGTACGCTCATGGAATACTGGATTTGAAGCAATATGGATTGCTGCCTAATTATCACACCACAGCTTCATTAGCGCAGGATCTTCGAATCTAAGTTCAACTAATAGTTGACGTATCCAAATTAATTCACAAGTAGCTTGAGCCATAGCTCTATATTCGATTCTACAATGGATCTAGCCACAACACTTTGCTTCTTACTCTTCCAAGATACTAGGTTTCCTCCCACAAAAGTGCATTAATCAAAGAAAAGACCATGATATGTAAGAGACCCGGCCAATCAGCATCCGAAAATGCTTCCACTCTTCTGTGACCATGATCACCGAAGAAAAGACCACAACTTGGAGTTTTCTTCAAGTATCTCAAAATTTTGACTACATCATCCCAATGAGAGGTACGAGGGGAAGACATAAATTGACTTGTAACACTCACAGAAAAGGAAATATCGAGTCGAGTGATAGTCAGATAATTCAATTTTCCAACAAGCCTTCGATACCGTTTTAGATCATTCAATAGTTCGCCTTCCTCTACCATTAATTTTGAGCCAGCTTCCATGGGTTTATCTAGGGGTTTTGCTCCTAGCATACCTGTCTCTCTAAGAAATCCAAAACATACTTGTGTTGTGAGATATGGATACATTTCTTTGCCTATGTCACTTCGATACCCAAAAAATATTAAATTCGTCACAAATCCTTTGTTTGAAACTATTGTTGCAAATGCAATTTCAATTCATCAATCCCTGTAGAATCATCTCCGGTTATGACAATATCATCCACATTAACCTTAACAATAAACACCCATTTACATCCAATGGTAGTTTTTCCTTCAAGTAGAGGAACAAGATCCCAAGTCTTGTTTTGGTCAAGTGCCATTAGTTCCTCTTCCATAACTGTCCTTCAACCTTGACTAGATAATGCTTTAGCAACAGCTTTAGAAGTAGCATATTTATCAATAGTGTCTAGACTAGCTCGAAAAGAAGTAGACAGACCAGAATAGATGACAAATTGTGCAATAGGGTTTTAGGTACAACTGCGAACCCCTTTGGGTGAGCAATAGGGATATTAAGATCAGTATGTGATAGGCTTACCTTAGACTTGGAAGACGGAGAAGATGAAATAGGCGAAGGTACATCTGCAAGAGGCTTCACATGCCGATGATGACATCTACTATATACATGCTGAACTAGTAGAGGGATTAGAGGAGAATCCGAAGTGGGTTTCATAATGACATATATAAAGGAATCATCATCCATTGTAGGAGGCTCCATTAGTTCATCAGAATAAATAGTCGACTCAAACAAGGAAATATCTGTAGTGGTGAAATACTTATGCAAAGAAGGACAATAACAATGATATCCCTTTTGTGTATGAGAATACCCCACAAAAAATGCATTTAAGAGACTGAGGGTCTAGTTTGGAAAGCCATGGATGATGGTCACAAATATAGTAGACACAACCAAATATACGAGGTGGTAAATGAAACAAGGATTCCGAAGGTAAAAGAAGAGAGTGTGGTGTCGCACCCTTAAGAACAGAGGATGGCATGCGATTGATAAGATAGCATGTGGTCATGATAGCATCAGCCCAAAAAGATTTATCAACCTTCATTTCAAACATCAATGATCGAGCAACTTCTAGTAAGTGATGGTTCTTCCATTCGGCAATACCATTTTGCTGTGGTGTATCCGAACAAGAAGATTGATGAAGGATGCCCCGTTGGGCCATGAATTCAGGAAAAGGATTAGAAAAATATTCTTTAGCATTATCACTTCAAAGAATACAAACCGGAGTTGAAAATTGAGTATGTACTTCGTTAACAAATGCACAAAATAGAAAAAATAACTCAGAACGACTTTTCATTAGATAGAGCCAAGTGGCTCTTGAATAGTCATCTACAAAAGTAACGAAGTACTTGAAACCCAACTTAGAAAGAGTAGGACAAGGACCCCATATATCAGAATGAACTAACACAAACGGCTGAGAAGCCTGTTTATTGACTCTTGGACGATAACTAATACGATGCAATTTGCCAAATTGACATGACTCACACTTAAGATTAGATAAAGGCTGAAACCAAGCATCTAACTTCTTTAAACTTTCCAAGGATGGGTGGCCCAAACGACAATGGATCTGATGTGGGGAAGCTGCGAAACAAACAACACTTGTAGTATCATTAAGCAAGTATAGCCCTCCCGATACATGTCCTTTACCAATCGTCTTCCTCGTCTTCAAATCTTGAAAAACACATAAATCAAGATAGAAAGTTACGGAACAATCATATGCTTTGGTAAGTCGACTGACAAACATAAGGTTGAACAGAAAACTAGGAAGATACATGACTGAAGATAAAGATATGGAGGATGTTAGGGGAATTGTGTCTATCCCCTTCACTGTAAATAGAGAACCATCAGCTAATGTAACATTAGACATAGACTCATGAAAGTCAGAAAAGATACCTAAGACTCTAGTCATATGATCGATAGCACTTGAATCAATGACCCGGGGGCAAGAAGCGAGAAGAAAGACACGCTTTTGCATTATCTCGTCCGAACAAAAGTAGGCGTGGAGGAGGACGTGTGAAACCGGCTAGGAAATCTAGAGTTGATTATACCTAGCAAATTCCTCCTCCGACATTCTAATCAACTTTCCTCCCACAGCGGATTGTGAAGACGCACGAGATCTTAAGCGCGATGTCGGGGTAGTGGGTCCTCCGCTAGTGTCGCCCCCGGGTTTACCCGTCGGTTGCCGGTTGTACGGAGTTCCCTGGGCATAAAAAAAAGAAAAAAAAAAGAAACACTAACAACACTAACAACATGATTTTCCTCCATTGTTGGAAATTGGTGATACCTTGTAACTCCTTCTTTGTCAAACGACTAGAATATGTAGACACAACATCAGCTACTACACCTCTATTCTCCGCCATAATTTGATGTGTACCAATATAACGCAAGAACTTTTAGCACAATAATCAAATTCAAATCCCTCCAACTAATTCAATTCAACAAACTTCCGTGATTTGTTTCAAACAATCCAAATCTCCATAATACTTCAATCAACTCATCCTATTTCATCAAGACAAATGCCCAAACATAGATTATGCCCAACCAGAAACCACCTCATCCAACATCAATTTTGTGGCGAACGAGATCAGCATCTCCATCAAGCAACTTGCTACATTTTTTTTTTTTTTTTTAATAAACTGAGAACAACGAACACACGAGTGAACCTTAGAGGACCACACCAATCAAATCAGCTTGCACGAAGGTGGTGTGAGCTCAACCAACATCAAATCTTGAATGGATGGACAAGACTATGTGATGCCGGACGACATTGGATCTAAGCCAACGAAGCCAAATCTGAGCCAACTATGCTCATTGACATCAAATCTAGACTTGGGAGGGCTAGTGTTTGGGTTGAGTGATGCTTGTTGATGTGGCTTTGATACCATGTAGAAATTAATATATGAGAAGAAAAGATAGCGATGTAGAAATTGATAAAGAAGGAACGAGGAGAACGTGTAAAACTGAAAGGACAACGTGAAAATTGATTAGGGTTTTCCACGTCTCACACCTTTATTATTAAATAATACTTAATGATCATAATAACACTATAAGTGTTAATGACCATAATAACCCTCATACTGTAACACGCACAATGGTTTTTTGAATGGTGGAGCCAACATAGGGCCCGTCCAACTTCTTTTGTCAAAGAGAGATACATGTCGCCCTTACCACCGGTAGCCGGCAACCTCCGCTAGGCATCATGATGCCTAGCAACCAGTGGAGGGAAATAAGAAAAAAATCAAAAAAATTAAAAAAAATTGCAATAATCTTCTACGCTAGTGCAAGTCATGCCACGTAGGACCGGTTGACGCCGACTGGACCACCATATCAATAATTTCGATCAAAATTAATCTAAAAATTGGCAAATCGTCAAAAAATTTAGAATTACATTGACGTGTTATTTAGGATTAAATTACCCAAATTGAAACTATATGACTAAATTAGCCGCTATAAGATTTAAAATTTTTGAATAATTTTTTTTGTCTATATAGAAAGAGAATGCGTTAATCATCATGATGATAGTTAACCAAGATGGGATGGAAGAATGACACTCCTACCTATTTAGAAAGAGAAACAATAATAATCCACTATGGTATTAAACTATAGATTCTAATCATGGTTATCACTTGACTTTGTGAAACTACGCCTGTTGATTAGTCACTCTAATCGACAAAAGAAAATCGATTACAATCACTTAGATACACATACAATAGGATATATTTTCTCAAACTAATAAGGGATAATAACAAAAATGGGTCATGAACTTTGGCCTGAGGTAAATTATAGTCCTTAAACTTTAAATTTGTTTAATATTGTTTTTAAATTTTAGCTCAATATGTAACGTCAGCCCTTAAATTTTTAATTTTTTCAATATAATCCCTAAGATGTCCACTGTTGTCTTTTCATTAATTTAAGTTCAAGGACAACATTGAACATTTAAAATTATTTAAATAATCTAATGACTAAATTGAAAATGTATTAAAAATTTAAGGATCACATTAAACAAATCAAAAGTTCAATAACGATATTGCATGCTAAACTAAAGTTCAAGAATCACAATAAAAAAATTTAAAAGTTCAGAGTCCCTGTCGCACATTAGACCCAAATTTAAAAATTCGTTTACCCTAATACAAGTGACTTTCTAATGTATTATATAAACATGTTGCTCAAACTTCAATTGTGGCCATAGCAGGCGGACTGCTTGTGAACTGCACTAGTTAGTCAAAGAAATGCATTAAGAAAAGTTACTTAGCACTTCATTCTACGTCATCGTCGACATTAACTCACACCGATGTACTAACATCCATAGTACACGTAATTCAGCGTGCTCTGGGCTCCAAACTCGATGACCAGCTGCATTTGCGAGGGAAAACTTGTAAAGCTAAGCAAAACCCTAGCTTTTAGCCTGCACAAACTAGACAAAAAAGCCAGTCGTGTGTCAATTTAGGATCTACAAATCAATGCAAACTCGAAGTTCGCAACCTTTTCTAGCTATAATTAATGGGGAAATAGAATAATATCGTGCGTACGCAATTGAGAGATCTGTGAGATTTAGCCAGCTTTCATTTTCTACTTGTTTTATTGTTTATTATTCACGTTCTAACAGGTACGAACTTATTTTAAGCCAAATGTGAAGTTCTAAGACCATAAGAACCCTAGTCCGGCGCTTCAAGTGTTGACTCTCTTAAAGTAATACCAGAAAACTCTTCATCAATATGGTCAAATGGCACATCCTTTCATGTCCATATTTATACATCATCCCTTGCATAAGGAGAATTTTCAAAGAATCCTTCCTAATTCGGCTTCTGATTTCAAAAACTAGGAATGAAACCGGTCACCTTTGCGAAAAATACCTAACATTTTAATTTCCCTCTTGTCCATTCTAATAAAAAATAAATCATTTTCCACCTTTCTACCCAAAGTTCCGTATTTCCAATTATCTCACCATTTTTCAAACGTAGCTTAGTTCACGACATTTAAAATGGAGTCTCACTAGTTATTATCAAATACAGGTAGAGCGATATGAATCACATAGTCAAATTTGGCAATTAAATACGATGTATCTCTTTAAGGAACCATGCGTAGTTCTTTGTTTTTTTCCTGAGGGCATAAATATTCCTTGGCCTTTTTCGTCTCTCAAAAGATGCTCCTAAACACTGATTCGAGCACAAAACCTATCATATGAAGCGTTTGACCACTAAACCGGTCTCTGGACGTTGAGAATGTATTTCTTCTCTAGCTAACAAACAAATTTCAAGCTGTAAAAATGAATAATTCGCAGCTATTCTTCCTTGAGCAAGGCTGTTCTCCACCAAACATGGACTCAATACTCGCAACACGGTAACTTCTGTTTCGAGCATATCGCATTAAGTATTGACTCATTAACCACGCTTATCTTTCTTTTCCTGCATTGTAATAATCCTCACTCTGGTATGAAATTTATATTAAACGTATGCAGCGTGTTCAAATAGCACAGTCAGGAAGTATCTTACATGATTTGCATTGGCTCTCTTCCGAACCTACATGAAACATTTATCACGTCGGAGAAAAATTTCGCATCATTCTGAGGGCGAGGTTTAGCTGCTACCAGGCAGCAGTAGCAACGCTGCCACCCGCAGCCTGGACGCTCGTTGACTGAGCCCCGTTTCCCTCACCTACATGTAAATTACTAGGAAATTTCCACCCATCAAATATTGAAAATGTGCCCCCTTGATCTCATACATTGAAGTCACATGGTCATTGGCATCATGTCTTTGAAAGAAAACTCTTTTTCGTGCATGCACATGCAGGTAGGCCATGTGCACGTAGCTTGCTTAGTTTCCGCTCGCATGGACTCGAGGAGGTTCGCATTGATGATTTTGAAGAAATCAATTAAGTAAAAGACCGCGAATCCCAATATTAATCGTTCACATCGCACAGGTCTCTCAAGAACCCTCAGCATATCATGGTCTAGAAATCACCCACATCTGCATCAAATAAAGTGCACACAATCTCTCTATATATATACAGAGACGGAGAGGGAGAGGGAGGGAGGGAGAAGACATAAGAAGATCCTACGAGTTAGAGAGAACGCAGAATACTTCGTATAATAGTTAAATCGAGCTATGGCAATCTTGGCTCTTCGGGTCGTGGCGACGGCGATCTTGATGAGCATGGTGGTGGCGGCGGCGGCAGCACAGCTGCAGGTGCATTTCTATAAGGACTCGTGTCCTCAAGCTGAGCTGGTGGTGAAGGGGATAATGCAGCAGCGCTTCAGCGCTGACCCGTCTATTCCCGCCGGTTTGCTTCGTATGCATTTTCACGACTGCTTCATCCGTGTAACTCCTCTCTCTCTCTCTCTCTCTCTCTCTCTCTCTCTCTCTCAAAGATACATTTTCTTTCTATGATATCAACAAATAATTTTCCTTATGTTTTCTCTCTTACTTTCTTTGGATGATTTCTTTTGTCACTTCGTGTACATTTAATTTCGTTGGGACTATAAATGGGATGTATTTTCTCATAGTAATGTTGAATTACCTTTCCAAAAATTTAATCTCTAATCCGATAATTTGGATATTCTCGCTCTCTTCTTATTCATCGTCCATTCCTACGGTTAGCACGGATTTCTAATTATTATTCCATCTCATAATTTTTTTTTTTCTTCTATTGATTATATTATAAACTTGTTAGCTCCCTTTTGAAAAATCAAGGAATAGAGGTAGTATGTGGTTTCATGCTAGCTCTATTGTGGGCCTTTCACCCACCTTCATTCACTCCAAGCGCGGGTGGCTACTATACCAGCCTACCCGACGGTAGCCGGTGCATGCTACCTTTATCACCGTGAGGCCCCCAAATTCTCTGTCCATTTTTGTCTTCCCGACAAAGAGGGAATACGAAAGATAGCACGGGGTCTCCCACCTTAGGATGGTTCTCCCGCGTGTTTCTTTTCTTAAGCCTTTTAAGGACCTGCTCAAGTCTATCTACACATATATATCAAGAAAGTTAAAAAATAATAGAAGACCCCAATTTATATTTCACACAATAAAAGATACTAACAAATTTGTCCTCTTTTTTATTACCCTAACCTCTTGGGAATGCTTCCTAAATTAAGCAATTGACTAGGTACAATTCTCTCATTAAATTATGCACCTACGTATTATATCTTAGCACATGCGCTTTATCATCCAGCTCATCAAGTAGTAAGCATCCAATGCTTGAACTAGGGTACTATACATCTCCAGACATTTTAAACATTTTTCTAATAAACTAATATTTCGTCCTCTTCTGTTTACCGCGATTAGGGTTGCGATGGCTCGGTCCTCATAGACAGTAATGGCAACAGGGTGGCCGAAAAAGATGCACCTCCTAATTTGACCTAAGGGGGTTTGAGGTCATCGACGAGATAAAAGCCGAGCTAGAGAAGCAGTGCAAGGGGATCGTTTCTTGTGCGGATATATTGGCCCTAGCCACCCGAGACGGCGTTGCCCTAACCGGAGGGTCGGCCTATGCTCTTCCCACCGGACGAAGGGACGGGACGGTCTCGAACATCAGCGACGTTCATATTCCTGGACCATCCTTTTCCGTTGCTGCGGCAGCTAGTGCCATGCAAACTATCAACCTCTCCCTAGAAGATCTTGTCACTTTATTAGGTAAAGCAACGTTCACTTGCTCGAATCGTCAATCTATAGATAGGACAAGACATGCTTATTGATAAGAAGATGATATCTATGGCCAGGGGCACATGCGATGGGATTTTGCCAGTGCGGTTTCTTTGTGGACCGGCTCTACAACTTCTTAGGTTCGGGTCAAGCCGACCCGAATATCGACCCACAATTCCTGGGCGTCCTGAGGCAAAAATGTCCGCGACCCGACCCCAGTGTCCCGTTCAATCTCAGTACCGACCCCAAGATCTTCATGACGCCATCGTCCAGCACACCTTTCAAGCTCGACACTTCGTTCTATCGAGGGGTCCTCAATGAACAGGCAACTCTTCAGTTGGATCAAGAGCTGGCGTTCACCGACCTCACGCGCCGGATGGCGGCGGACTACATCAGCCAACCCAACGCGTTCCGGCGGAAATTCGCCAAGGCAATGATCAAGCTGGGGAATGTGAATGTTTTGACTGGACGGCAGGGAGAGATTAGAGCAAACTGTAGGAAATTCAATCAACCAAGTCATTGACTAAATTGTTCTATTATTTGGAAAATGATAGTGTTTGTGAATGCTTTCTGTTCAAAGACGCGAAATGACGAATCGTTACTCATTTTTGGTTATATGGTGTGCTGGCGTGACATCAAATTTTCCCTCTACGTTGTGTACTTTTTCGATCACTATTCTCTTCACCAATCTCCTTACTACATAGGTAAATTAAATTGACACTCACGCCTACATGAGAAATGGGTGACTACATAACGAAATTTCGTCCATGCCTATTATTCTGGCCTAATTTTTCGTTTCTCCTCAAAGAAAAAAGAAAAAAAAAGACTATTTTAATAGGAATAATGGAAGTGGAAATCAATTCAATTAGGGGCATAAAAAGAAAGTCTGGTTTCGATATAACCCAACATCGTCAATTATTTTTCGTAATGAGGTTCGCTTCGTAGGACTTCTGGAATTTGTTTTATGAGTTCATGTCAAGCCGAGTCCCAAATGTTGTATTTTCACTGAACATGCCAAAATGAAGATGTAATTTCGGTTCTAGTGAATTCACTGGGGCTTCGGGTTTGACGATATCCATTTCTGTATACATAGGGGTCGGGAATTTTCGTGAGAACAAACGATTTGACATGTTTATGGAAAATGGAGATGACAAATCAGAAAGCGCCATGAGTGTGGCACAGTTCTAGAATTCGGCATGTGGTGCTTTGAGTTAGGATCGTGAATGTTTGTCAACACTTTGGAAATAGCAATTTTGAAATGAAAACGCTTCATTGGAAAACAAAGAACGAGTTGCCGATATTGCTTTTAGCACTTTTAGCTGTGAAGAATTGATATTTTTACTCGAAAGGCCAAGACAAAAACAATGGAAAATAAAACCCAATAATCATTTCATAAACGATAAATGAATTTCTCTGTTAGATTGGTCATATATGAGAAAAATGCTGTCCTTTTTAGTGTAACAATGACACGATCAAATACATTATAACTATATATAGAAGATTTTTTTACTTAACGTACCAAGATTTGTTAAAACCATATATTATCATAGGTATATTTACTTCATAATATAATGAAAGGACCCCTAATAAAAAAAATTTAAAAAATGCCGTTATATTTCGCATGGATTTGTCAGGGAAATAGTTGTCTTCACGTGAACTCTCTAGAAAACTAGGAAAGTTGCACAAGTTCCAAAGTTGTCAGGACTGGAAAGTTCACGACTGCACATGCATGCGATCGGGACTCGTTGGTTTCCAAAACTAGGATAGTTTTTTGGGGTTTCTATTTTCTTCGCTAGAAAGGACAGTTTTTTAGGGTTGTTTCCATCTTTTTTACCCCTTGATTCTTGCAATTTACCGCCATAAATTTCATTCCTCACGTTATTTAGTTTTCTAGTTCGATCTCATTTTCTACATTTGTTTTTCATATTTACGGTAATTAAGGGAAAAGAGGCATTTTTCTTATATAAAATTGAAAATACACTTTTACACTTTAAAACTAACGGGCATTGCACATACCAATAGAAAATAACGGATAGTTAAAGGCTGTAAAAAGTTGGAAATTTCATTGGGGTTTTGTGTAATTAAAAAATAAGAAAACTATTCAAAGGGGTTAATGATAATTTACTTTAGTAGCTCCTGAAGTAACGATCGACGAGTTTATAATATTCTTTGCCTCGACCTGGAATTAATTCCCCACGCCAAATTGCAATGAAAAACGAGCGAAGAGAATGAGTTGGATTGGAATTTGGGCCTACGTACCCATGGACAAAACCTACTTCCCCCAAAAAAAAAAAAACTCCTTTTTGTATGCATTCGGCTTAGCATTTGAAAAAGTCTTTGAGTAAATATAAAGGATTTGTCTGTCATGCTTTGGCAAAAAGCATCTTGTAGGTTCCCCTTCGACGAAGGAACTGTGGAGGACTCGTGGAAAGACCTCACATGTCAAATTATGAGACCAACGCGACTGGACCAGCCGTCGGAAAAACAAACTTGTTCGATGGAATCAAATCTTAGATGAGACATCAGTGCCTCCACTACATAAAAGACAATGTCTACAGCGGTCCTCAAATTGGTTTGATCATTGTAGAGCGCTACATATTATTGAAGTCTAGGTATAGGTGTCTTTTGTAATGGATATTTCTCAATGAACATTCCCAATCATCATTGAAAGTCGCTACTTATCAACTGCAACTCGATAGCCTATATATAAGATGAAACACTCATTCTATTGAGAGGTGCTGACAACTCTCGCTCTTCCTTAGCAATTAAGTTTCTCAATTTCCCTCTCACAAGTACTGATTAAGCAACGGATACTCAATCTGGGTGCAAACCCGAACGTCTTAACCCGAATTTTGTGGCGTAGATTGGCACTTGAAGCGAAGCTTTTCCCGATTGGTTGATTTCTAAGTTGAGCATAAACACTCTTAGTTAAAGCTAAAAGCTATGATAAAGAAGCAACAACTACCCTGATTGATTCCGAAAAATCAAACCAAACACATCCGAACACATGTCTACATTCCCAAGTTTAGAAGATATCTTTAGCTATTTATTAAGGGAAATACGACTTCTAAATAAGACACTCTGGAAAAACATATATACTAGTACGTATGAATAATTAAAAGGGCCTGAAAGTGGATATCTTATGGATGTTCTTTCATAGTAATTATACGTATTTATTTCTATCTTAGCATCTCCAAAATATCAAAATGAGAGAATAAAAGTATTTTACGAGGTTGGTGCGTGAGCCACTTTTATTTTCTCGTTCTTGATATTTATCTTGAGATTTAAGCTAGCGCTAGAACATAATTTCTTTTTGAAATTGATGAGTTAGTCTCACAAATTTCTCCAAATCCATATGCCCAACTAATTTAAGTTTGTTGACTGATTTGGAGAACAACTACACAATGAGTCACCTTACCAAAAAAAAAAACTACATAATGAGTCTTAAATATATTATACGAATGCCAATTCAATCCTATATTTTTCAACTTCGTCAATTTAGTCCTAAACATCTACACAAATTTTTTTTTATGTAAGCATTCCAACCAATTAGAAACAAAAGTCGTTGACATAGCGGTGTGTCACGTAGAACAAATTTCCAATCAAAATTGATCAGAAGAATTATATTGGAATTTTACGCAAATTTTAGGATGGAAAGACAAAATTGAAACATTTAGAATTGGATTGAAATCTTTACAATATGTTTAAAATTAATTAGATAATTGTCTTCTTCATATGGACTTGATCGACTAAAATGGCAATCAAGAAAGTTCTCATTGAGTGCTCCATGTCCACGTGAGCATGATTACTTTAATCACCGATTTTGCAAGTTATGTATGTCCTCATTCCCAGTCACTCTCAATCAACCTAATCTTGACAAGAACAGATCATTCCTCTCCGGAACCCTCCACGTGGCACTTGTTGAATATTTTAATAATTTAATGCATTCTCTAGTGATAACTCCAAGAACATTAGCTTCCCTAGAAAACCCATCTTCTGCATTTAAATTATGAGTTGACCATGCTATGTACACATAACCACATTTCATCCATACACTTGTAAATCCATTCGGTGGGATGCTTTCACGTTCAGGATGTACCTTTCGTAATATGATTGCCCAATAATACCAATATTATAATATTAAGCATAAAAAATAAAGAGAAAATTATCCAAAAAGTTGAAATTTTTATCACACGATGCAAATTTAATTATAAATTTTTAATTTGACCAATTTAGTCATAAATCTTTTGACAATTACCGGTTTAATCCTTCCAACCAATTCTATTTAGAAATCATTGAAGCAATAATGTATTCAACATTGATTGTCCTATGTGGCTTGAGCGATACTAATAAGTCGAACATGAACAACATGGATGCCCAAAGATATAGATACACTAACCCACATCATAACTAAATGAATTTACTAGACTAAGTTCATCAGAAAAAAATCCTTTAAAAGATAAGGAGAATGAACATAAAGCAATGCTCTATTTGTTTTGCAAAAAAATAATAAATTAGAATTATTTTCCTAAAAACAATCTTCATATCACTTGAAATAGTTAATAATGAAATTTTTTTATTATTGACAACAATTTATGTCTAAACATTTTTAAGGATAATGAAAATATTTTTTTTTATTTTTTATTTTAGTAAGAGATAAAAGTGATTAGAAAAATATTTCTTAAATTATTCTTCTTCTTTTTTTTTTTGTAAAATAATCGGAGTGACTACTTATTGGATGAGAAGACTACTACACAACAGAGAAATGAATTTGAGTTACACCCACGTGGCCGCATCTTCATGGTACGTGGCGAAATCTGTTTATTCTAGTAACTTATAATAAATTAAGCCTTCCAAATGAAATATGCTCCGGTGGTGCGATTTGCTAGATCACTGATCATTATTCTTTAAAAATACAATTGTCTTTTATTAATACAACAATATGTCAACCCCAACAGCAAATACCAGCAATATTCCCACAAACACAATCGGATAAAACCACTTAAAAATTCATTAGTCGAATCCGACGGCCAAGAAGCTATCATGACAATACCGAGTATCAAATCAAATCAAATAGGGAAAGTTACTTGCGAATATCTGAGCCTTGAGTTAGAACAATCCTTCAAATCATTAGCTTCCGCAATCACATTGGATGACCTAGAAAATCAAGAAAACAGCTTAGCCTAACACCAAAAATAAGAAATATAATCGGATATAGCCACGAAAAATAGAGAAATAAGCTACGGCAGAAAATCGGGCAATGTAGATAATCGAAGTTGCTTGGTTCAAATTGCCCCCCACAATAAAAACAAAAGGGAACAGAGAAGATACGAAGGAAGGGAATGATTGCCCCAATGACAGTGGTCCAAACCTTGACGCTGACTCCTTGAGATTAGCCATGAAAATCTGCTGGATTGGCTTAACCGCACAACCATGTCGACTCTCGTGGATGGCTCTCGATGATTGTTCTTTTGTCTTACCTTGGTTCGCACTTATCTTGGGAACAAGCTTGTGGATTGTGATAGACCTATCGTCGAGAACATGCCCAAGCCCTCGAGATTCTAGCCAGAAGAAACCAATCATATTTCACATGTAATGTTAAAATCTCAACATGCATGCATCTGACATCTAATCTCTACACAGATATGTTCACAGCGCCCTGAATTTATAGCAGTACTTGCTGCATAGATTCTTTTCACTGGCATTAGATAGAATGAAAATCGATCTAGAGAATATGGTGGCAGTTGAAAGCAATCGATGATGCATACAAGTACCAGAAATTCCACCAATTAGTTTCAATAATTGACTTGCTAATGTGGATTCTTGAGGTGAGCAACCGGGCTGGTCTAACCCGGGACCCAAACCGATCTGGCCTTATCGGACCAAAGCCAGTTCACACAGAGTTTGGGTAGGTTTCTTGATAAAGTTGGGGAACCCGCCTTTTCCACCATAAAGTTAAACGAATTTAAGAAAAGTTGAGTTCTGTTTGTTCTTTGCAACCTTGCATTATGTTTGATCTTTTTGAATAAATGTTATAAAAAATTTTGTCTATACTTCACTATCGAATTTATAAAGAAAAAAAAACATTTGCTTTCTTACCTAATAATTTGTACTTGCACCGTCTTCATTCTCCCATCATGTGCCATGCACCAAGTTTCTCTACTACATATGCGTATTACCTGTCATTCTCT
This sequence comes from Eucalyptus grandis, assembly GCF_016545825.1. Classification (NCBI taxonomy): domain Eukaryota; kingdom Viridiplantae; phylum Streptophyta; class Magnoliopsida; order Myrtales; family Myrtaceae; genus Eucalyptus; species Eucalyptus grandis. Next base: position 16,141,420 of record NC_052615.1, read on the forward strand.
CTGTCATTGTACGATATATCACTCACAATCTGTCATTCTATTACACATGCAGATGTATCACTCATAATATATTTTCTCGAGGCTAATAAACGATTTTATAGTTTATTTGAGATCGAGGCGACATGTGGTTAGACCTTCATCTGCTAACGTGCCCGATCTCTAATAAACCAAAAATTTGATGCACGCAATGCTTTATGCTTATTGTATATGATCTACTTTCTTTTTTGGGTTTATGTAGGGTTAGCTAGCTTGTTATCTTTTGTCAATTCCATTTTCTTTATGCCATTATTGCCAAAACCTCCCTCCACTCTCGCGACAACAACATTAATAATACGGGAATATAAATCTTCATGTGCTCTTGCTCATGGTAGGGCATGGCATGCCAATTTTGAGATTTTTCTTCTACAAATCGCCCATGAATTGAAGTTTTGCTTCTATATAAGCGTTATTATGTAAACAAGATTGAGTTAATTTTAGACTAGTCAAACGGGTTGGTCGGATTGAATTTGAGTCTAGTCAAAAATGATCCGACTCAAATTGATCCAAAACTAAACTAGTAACTTATACCAAACTCGATCCATATTACTAAAACATTTCCATGTTTAACTCAATCTAAGAAAATCAGTACCCAAATTGAAGTGAGAGTACGAGTGAGTGAGTGCAAGGTCGAGTAAAGATGTGAGAAAGTGAAGAAAAATAAAGATGCCTTGGGTCTAAATAAGTGTGAACTAATTTAACACTTGTATCATTTTAGGCTTTGCTACTCTAAATTTATATATGATTAGTTTACTAAACATAATTAATCCATATAACAACTCAAAGTACATCAAATATGGGTTAAGAAATGGATCAATGACCCATTTTGACGATATTATATATATGTTGATGCGCTAGATGGACCTAATTACATTGTAAAAACCGAATGAAATTTTGCACATATTTGTAAAAGGTCCATTGAAAGGTTCGTTATTCTCTTTTACACGATTGGTATGATTTGATGAAATGAGTCTGGATGGTACGTGCTCCCGTTGTGCGCTTACCCTAGCTAACATCTCGAGAGTACGAGCCTAATCCCTAAACCATTAGGCCAACCATCTTTTAAAGTGTGCATAGATTCATAAAAAACTATCCGCATATTAACGCAAAAATTTCCTTGTATGATAATTTGGACAAATTTATACACCTCATGTGTCACGCCCTGAACCTCGAGCGCGCCAACATCCCACTGCGGTCGATCAAATGCGACATTCCCAGGTAGTGTCGCCGACCCCATTCATTTATTAATGCGCAAGCGGAACGTATTATAAAACCCCTGACAATAAAATACGGGATAGAAAAGCAGGAAACAATTTCACAACCAAGCACTTACATAACTCAACAGAATTACAAACAGAGGTCTACGCCCAAAAGTCTACACAAGACAAGGCTCTTAAAAAGGAATTGTCCTATGACCTACAAGTTGGACACGTCCTCCAATCCTTATAACTTCACCTCTGCAACTCCTCAATGCCAACCAAAGCTATCTGGTCGCTCCGGCCACCAGGGACCTGAAATTTTAATCCCACAAGGATGAGACGATGTCTCGGCAAGTTCAAACCCCTAAACCCCTATTAGAAAGAAAATACGCCCCGGTGGCCTAGCCACATCACACGTAACACTTACCTCGCCTCGCCTTCATCTCGAGTTAGCACAATTTATATAATTCAACCACGTACAATTATGATAACCAAACAACCATGGCACAATCACATTATCAAGACAATTCAACCGCTTGGATCGTCTCAGCGATCAATCGACTCGGCCGATTACATGTCATTCTAGCAAATCAATCATTGCTCTCAACTACGGCCCTACTCGGCAAATTTGAATCAGTGGCATCACGGCCCCACTCGGCACGACCTTTAATTAGGTGGTCCATCACGGCCTCACCGGGCACAACCTCTCATAGGTGGTCCATCCCGCCTCACCGGGCACGACTTCTCAGGTGGTCCATCACGGCCTCACTAGGCACGACCTCTAATAGGTGGTCAATCACGGCCCCATTAGGCACGACCTCTCTTAGGTGGTCCATCACGGCCTCACTAGGCACGACCTCTAATAGGTGGTCAATCACGGCCCCATTAGGCATGACCTCTCTTAGGTGGTTCATCGCGGCCCCATTAGGCGCGACCTCTCATAGGTGGTTCGTCACGGCCTCACTAGGCACAACCTCCAATCGGTGGTTAATCACGGCCTCACTAGGCACAACCTCTAATAGGTGGTTAATCACGGCCAATCTCCCATCAATTCCCACACTTAGGGTTTTCTAAAGAATCCTCATAAATCGCAATCACACTCAATTCGCCACAATCAATCATCAAATTCAAATTCTAAATACACGCGGACGATCAAAGACAAAATTACGAGAGAATAAGGTTCCCAAATAATTTTCAGAATTTATTAAATAATTAAATTTATTCCGAAAATTAATATAATAATAATATCCATATTTTTCATGATCCATGCTCAATTTATAATATCCAATCATCAATTTCAAAATCCGACTACACAGCAGCGATCGGCACGAAATTCTGAGCAACCGGGGTCAAAAATAATTTTTCCGCTTTTTTTTTTTATAAATAATAATATTTTAATAATTTCGGAATATAATATAATATTACAAATTCCAGAATTCGAAATCATTAAATAATTCAAAAATAAAACCCTATTATGTCACATCAAGGCTTTATATTAAAAATAAACATACTTAACCTTAAACTAAACACATTTTAACTTAATTAAACACCCTAATCTAAACATCAACCAAATAAACTAATCTAACCACCTAAACTTACTTAACTTAGACTAAGCACACTTAGGGCATCATTAACCCTCTAATCAAGATTTAGTGAGTTAAACTCACCGGATTAGCGAACCGAGCGGACCAAAACGACGGGATGACGCGGGGATCGACTTTCCTCAAAGCGGGCCGAGCATCCGAGCTCGGGAAGGCGGCCAAAACGGCCCACGAAGGGGCTGCCATACCCATTTTCTGCAGCTGCTGTCCATGGCGGTTTGAGGCCGAGAAAGGGTAGATCCGGTGCTTGGATGAGATGGGGAAGGACCGGGGAAGGTTGAGGGGTCGAACCGGACCTAGGCGGGGCCCGAACGGTGGCCGGAGGTGGCCGAATGGCTCCAGCACGGGCTGATGCAGCAGCTGCGAAGCGAGCTGAGGCGGAGCGAAGACGGTGCAACGGCGGGCCGGCGAGCGCGCGCGAGCGGCGCGGGAACGGACGCACGGCGGCGGCGGCGACGGCGGCGTGCGAGCGGGTGGCCGGCCATGGCTGCTCCTTCTTCTTCTCTGCAAATTTTTCTGGTCCTTCGCACCAAGAAGATGGAGGAGAAACCAACGGAAGGGAGAGAGGAAGGAGAGAGGAGGAGAGAGAAGGATGGGGGCTATTTCTTTTCTTTTTCTTTTTCTTTAATCCGATAAAAGTGGCCCACCATGACCTCATCCCATGTCACACTCCACTAACTTCAAATCCCTTCCCACAACAATCTTCAATGGCCCATTTTATTTTTTTTCACGCATTTAAACTTTGTACATCAATTCCTTCCATTCCAATCAATTCTCTCCCATTGAATTAAATGAAGTCATAAAATTAACCCGTGTCGCCACACTTCAATTCACATCTTCACTTGTCTATATAATCAACTTAGATCCCAAAAAGCGCGACCAAAAGCGCCTACTAATTTCTCGAGCCAAATTAGCCATTTCTTGATTATTTTGCTAAAAGCTCGGCTTGCATGAAAAAATCTTCCAAAGATGATTCAATGATCTTGAAATGATTTGTGACACACCCACTTCCGATTTCGATTCGATCTCAATTCCACGGTTAATTTCACTTTGGCACGACACTAGCGCGGCCCAACCTCTACCGGGTAGCCTTTAGAAATTTTCACGCATTTGACCTGTGGTTGATCATCTCAAGCCACAATGTACATCTTTGAAACATTGGCGACTTCCGGGGTTGTCGGGGTAATCTCGAGGTTTCAAATACGAACACAAGGCATCCAATCGATAGAAAAGTCGGTCTAGTGCCGATCGACAAGAATTGTGCGATCCGGTGGAATCACCCACACTCGATCACATGCTCGTCGAGTCGACCTATCTCGAGGTCTCTAATCGATTTTTATTTGTGTCGTAATGACCCTGCCCAGATTAGCTCGGTCGAAAGGTCGTCACGGCCAAATTCTCGAGTCGATGCATTAGAATTTCTTAGCGACTTCACCCGAGCAGGTAGTTTTTCACATGAGTGGACGACTCAAGGAAAAGAACCATATGCGTGCCAACGAAATGCCCGTCTCAATTTATTGAAAATAGAATCGGAAAATCGGGATGTCACATCATGTCAATTCATAGTGGGACTTGCCAGGTAGGTATAACGACGGATATATTGGACCAACGACTCAAAAAGTCAAGTGATCAGCACCTTGGGATATCTTTGGTAATATTTACGTTCTCGAGAACAATTTATTTTAAAAATTAGTTCTTTTTTATTTCTATTTCATATAATATTTTTTGAGTAAAATAACGTATTTGGTAATTACATAAATTTTTATTTGCGGAATAAAAAAAAGAACTTAAATACGTTTAATATGATCCATAATTTTTTTTTTTTTTTTTTGTGACATAGAATTTCTCTAAATTTTTTAATAATTTTTGAGATTTTTTTTTTTTTTCCTCTCTTCTTCTTCCTCCTCTAATCGGTCACCGAGCATCGGCAATGGGTGGCAACAGGGGACGGTGGCAAGTAGTGGCAAGCTATGGGCGGCGAGGAAGAATAAGAATAGAAAAGAAAAGCAAAAAAAAAGACAATGACTTATTTCTAAAAATTATTCTATGGAAGAAAAAGTTACTTTTTTCAATTTCTTATTTTTATTTCAAATCTATTCCTTGGCCATTTTTTATTCCGAGAAATAGAAAAATTAATTGATGTTACTAAATAGATTTCTATTTTTCTATTTCAAAGAACAAAAGAATAGAGAAATAAAAATGTTGACATAGAGATCCTTAGTCTCCCTATTCAACTCTCATTAAGAAAGCAAAACCTTGATCTTCTTTGGGGGGGGTGATGGACGTCGATTCGTAAAAAATGAATGATTTGAAAAAATATTTTTCTAAAAATGATCACTCATATTATTTACAAAAATGAATGAAAGATTTTTTTTTTTTTTTTTGCATTATCCATGAAAATATTTAAAGAAAAATTGTTGTTGATAGTAAAAATATTTTCATCGATTGATTATTTTAAACAATATGAGTGATCATTTTAGGGAAAATATTTTTCAGATCATATTTTTCTTTCACGAATAAGCAGAGCATTAATCTTTATAATTCTTCCCAACACACCGTGTGGAATTAATGAAGTTGTGTAATCAAATGAAGGATATGTTTTCTGCTAATTTGTACTTAATACTCATTGTCGATGGTAGCTTATGACAAATTTAAAGGCGTAAGGTTTGCGGGACTGCCGGTGTCTTTTTCTTTTTCTTTTTTTTTTTAAAGAGAGGACGAAGAGTTAGATCGATGTTCTTAGCGGTGATGGGACCTCTGGCCAATTTACGCTCATTGAAATGTTAAGTAGCTTTGTACTAAAGTTTGTTATTATCTTCCTTTCACACACCTAAGCATAAAATTTTAAACACTTTGTTTATCTAGCTTGCTTCTTTTTCTTTTTTTTTTTGTAAAGAACATCTGGATAGCTTTAGAAAGATCTGCTTTTTCTAAAGGTCAAGTTTATAATAATGCATTTATCTGGAGGATAGAATCTTCTTATCCAAACTATGCAAATATAGAGATAGTTGTTCAAAAAGTCTCAAATGACAACTAATTCAATTTTAAATATTTTTATTTGGTGAATTTAATCGTAATTTTTTTAACGATTCATTAAAAATTATTAACATGGATGCCAGCCAACCATTCTTTTGCTTGACATGAACAATGTTAACTTTAATTTTGTTTCAATCTTTTGAATTTTTTCTTTTTATCTTTTTATTTTTCATTTCCTTCTCTTTCCTTTTTTTTTTTTTTTCATTTTCTCTATGTCCCTTGGTTGGATTCCAAGTCATTGATGATTAAATAAGACGCCATACAATTGATTTTTGAATAATTTTCCTTGTAAGTAGGTCATTATGGGTCTCAATTTCAATTTATAGGGAGAAAGTCATCGAATCATTTGTCCGTCAAATGGTGTAGACTTGAAGTTGGTACTTCTACAGAGACCGTGGGCAATAGAGCATGATAATTATTAATTAATGTATAATACAGTAGAATCACAGTTGCGGTCATCAATTACCTCGCCTGGATAGAACAGACTTTTTAAGCAAAATAAATCTCTCCTAAAAAATAACTGTCAAGATAAATTTCCCCTAAAACTATTTTTAAGGCTGGGTTTCTCACTGACTAATCATCCTTAAAATTGCCTAGTCACCCTCTTCATCTTAACCACTTTTCCTTATCTCCTAAAATTGTAAAAATCATTCCCATTATTTTGCACAATCTTTACTGTTTTAGGATAATTTATCACAAATAATTAAAGTTTTTAAACATAAGTTGCATGCAATCAACATATAAGTTTTCATTTATAGATTTGTTATTGTACAAATTTAATCCCGCATGAAGTTTATATTACAAATATTGACAAAAAATTTCAATATGAATTTTAAACATGTACAGCATCTGGTGAATATGCTATATATATAAAGACACACAAGTATTACAACCCAAATTTAATATAGATTTTATATTATTATAAATATTATTTAATATTAATTTTTTTATATATACTATATGGTGAACAGAAAATACTGACAAAAATAAATTACAAAGAAATCCATTTATTTTCTAATATATTAGATTAAATTCCGAATGTTAAAACATATACATATCCATCAATAGGATTGCGCATTACCTTTCCGCTCCCAGGTGTATCAATCATAACACGGTATAAATTTTGGTTCTTACCATAATTATCCTTTTTTAAATATCTTCAATATCAACTTTGTTTAATGAAAACAGCTTCATAATTAATCTAATCTTTAAATTATCATCTACCTAGAAATAAAACGGATTAATATAAATTCCCCTCTAATCACTTTTGTAATCATCTTCAACATAGGCTATATAGTTTAGTTGTACTTCAAATCTTTTTATCTGTATTTTTAATTTAAACTCCATGAGAGATTAAACTTGTGGGGTAACAAATCAATAAATTCAAATTTACATTTCCAAGGGAATATACTTTTTGTAAATAATGTGAAACGCGATTTTTAATTTGGAAAAAAATTTATATGATATGATGATGCTCAAGTTGTTGGCGCTAACACCTTTATAATAAGGTGCTCCCAAATGGACCACTTTTATGCGATTCAAGAGCAATTGCCGAATCATTTCTAGAGAGAGAAGCAAATCATACTTGAAAAAGTCAAATGATTAATTAATTGAGAAATGGACATTCACTTGTCTATAGGATCAAACTTTCAAAATTATCAGTCTCATGGGATTAAGACCCTAGTTGACTTATTTCATTTCTCTAGATTATAATATAACTACCACACAAAAAAATACATCATGTCATCAAACAAGATGGAAAAACCTATTAACAGTTGAGATTTACTCCAAGCTCAGGCCATGGCACAAGGACTTATAGATGGACTGATAGATCACCTATCAACGGGGGACTGTTGAGGCAAGAGTCGAACCTTGTCAATGCAAACTGCCCAATTCTAATAAGCTAAGCTGGCCCCTCCGTTGGTATCAAGATTCACTTTTTAAGTGATAGACATTACGATAATTCATATACCCATTCTCTATCAGCATTTGTCGCCGTTTTCAAATTCTCAACAAGAATCCAAGTGTTATCTAGTTGAAAAAGAAAAATCAAAAGAAGACCCAATAAACAAATATAATTAATGAAATCCGTTGAGCAGATTTTGGCTGCAACTCAGAGCCATTTAAAGAGAAGTTCAAATCTTTTATGGCCTGAAGAAGACAATCGAATCCAATTTATCAAAGTAAAGTAGGGAAAAATAAGGACTTTATGTAATGGCCAGATCCCAAAAGCAAAATATCTGATATACCATCTCCAAATGGAAAAAGAAACCTCATTTAAAGCCTCGTGCCGAGCGGATTAGCTTGCCAACACGGCACTCAAAAACAGAGATCATGTAGTCATCGCTGGTTGTGAAAAGAAACTTGGAACATCCTCTGACGTTCCCCTCTCCCTCTCTCTCTCTCTCTCTCTCTGATGTTTCTTCAAGCAGAGACTCAAAACATTACCTTGGCAAATCATTTGTCCACTTCTTCTGTCGACAAGATCCCTGGCGCCACGTTCTCGCCTTTCCTCCAGAATCTCTGAAACATAAGAAAAAAGAAGTCGCTTCATCTTACACCCCTCTGTCTGTCTCCTGTTTCCTCTCCTCTCACTATTTATCTCCTCGACAGACAGACATTTAACCTCGGCGTCTGTGCGGCTCGAGAGGCAAAGAAGGGGTTTCTATATTCATTCTTTAAGCGGTCATGAGAAGTGGGTGCGCATCGGGTCAATGAGCACTGCTCCGTTCTGCGTCGTCACAGGGGTTCTGCTGAAGAACTAGGAGAGGATTGCATGGACAAAAAAGCAGGGCAAATCGCGAGAAGACACAGAGGGGGCGGATTTCTTGTCCGTGATTGTTAAGGTCAGCACGCTCTTCCCTCCTCTCCTTTGTCGTGCTTCGCCTTCTCGATTCGAATCGGCTTCGATGGTTGACGTGGAAAAGGCAAAGTCTTTGATGGGAAAGCTTCCTTCCCAATTTTTCTTTTCTTTCTGTTTACTTTTTCTCTCTGTTTTTCGCGCTTTTGGGTTTGGGAGCGTCCTTCATCGTTCACGAGACTTTGTTTCCTTGCGTACTTTGTTTACTCATGCAGCTGTTGTTTTTCTCGGGAAAATCTTAAACACAAATTTTCCTTTTTTTTCCCTTTTTATATAATCGGAGCGTCTCTTCTTCCAATCAGATGGTCGATAGCTGTTCGGTCGCGTGCCCCGTTCGGTGCGTCATTTCGTTTTTTTTTTTCCTTTGACATTTTCTTTCTCTCTCTCTCTCTCTCTCTTCTCTCTCTCTTGCTTGGGTTTTTGGACTTTTTCCTGGGAAGTGACGGAGATGGCGGAAAATCCGAAGTTGGTGAGAATTTCTTGGGTGTTCGGGGGTTGTTGAATTCTCGCGTTTTATGTTGGAAAAAATCACGCCTTTCGCTTGGTTTCCCGACTGTTGTATTGAGCTCAAACCTTCATTTCCTCGTCCAGATTATTTTAGTTTCGTCTGATTCTTCTGAAAATTTCTCTCTGTTGCTCGATCGCTCTCTCTCTCCAGGAATTCGAGGGGAGTGGGTTGGAGGATAAGATGGGAACCCAGAAAATCACGGTGTCGGATCACATGAACGGATTGCCAGCCGATAAGTCCGATGACTTGGTCATCGACATGGAAAGCTTCTCGCATCTCGTTCCTCCTCCTTGCAAGGACATCAATTCCAGAATCACTGTAAGTCTCTCTCTCTCTCTCTCTCTCTCCCGAGTGAACAGGGTCTTCTCTACTCAGAGTGTTTTTATTTCTTGGAGCTAACGCTTTTTTTGGAGAGGAAAACAGAATAATTTGACCTGGTAACGTTTCAAAGTTTGATTCTTGGTTCTTGTGAATGTGTGTGGGGGTGTTAGAAGTGAAAATGAGCAGAATTAGCTTTCGACGCCTTCCTTGATGTTGCTTGAGCTTGTGCAATGTTGTCCGGCATGTACATTGTACAAAGCAGCAACATGAAAGCACATGCACTGCGAGAATTCGAGTGTTCCGATATGACGAATCATTGAATCGGGCTAGTCCAAGAATCATGAAACCGCACACAGAGCAAGTTCTTAGAATTACCCAGGGCAGCGAATTCGTTTGTGGTGAAAAAAGCAGAAAATGTCTGCTAATTCTGGGAAAATTTGAAATGTGGGTGGTGAATTTCGAGATATTTTTCCTTTGAGATAGCGTTTGATTTTGGTTTTGATCGAAATTAGTTGACTGTTTTCTGCAATTTTCCTGATAAACCCTTTATTCTCTGTTTCAAGAAGGAATTTTTCCGCACTCTACTGATTACTAATTGCCTTTTCTGGGGAAGTTGCAGAGAAGCCTTTCTCGAAAAGGGTCTCAGCGTGTGGGCGAGGACAAGGTCATCTCCAATCCCAGTGCCGCAGATAAAAACGATAGCCAACCAGGGATCGTTCTGGCCACATCCTCGCCCAGGGGCACGCCCAGGGTACGCCCAGAGGTACCGTTCCTTCTCTATATATGCAATGTGCGCATCCTTGCGTGATTTTGCTATCAGTGATTCCGTTGTCGTCATTGCATTTATGTCAGCGACAAATTGGAATTTCTTAGAAGCGGGCAAGCTGTCCATTGCGCCCCTTCTTGTCATAGAATGCTCCAAAGAAATGAAGGAACAAAGTTGCTTTCTCTTTTCTGAGGGGAATGATTGTAATCGTCTTACACACAAAGCTTGGAACTTAGTGGAAGTTTGAAGAGTGAGTTATTTAGGTTAGTTGGCCCATCAGGGCCATTTGGTCCACAATTTGATAGGGACAGAATGATGCAGATGAATAATAATGGTACCCAACAGAGTGCTAAATCTCCAGGTTTTGTATATTTGACCAACTAGCTGTATCCAGCTTGATGGGGATGACTTGCTCTACTTTGAAATTTTATAGTAACGTTAATTGTGGACTAGATTATGGACTGATCATTGAAACCTGATCTTCTCCAGCTGCTGGTTAGTTAGATTGAAAAAATATGCTGCCTCTACTGGGTTACTGATCAAAACCACGAAAATTTTATCTTTTTTCTAAAGAAAATTTAGGGTTTTTCATCGAATTTTCTGAGGATTTGGTAGAATATGGAGCCTATTGTTGTCATGGGTTTGGTTTAATAATCGAGCATAGTTGGTGGGAAAGTAAAAATGAGGCTCTGTATCGGCAGAAGCAACTGACTGCAGGTCAACTCAGGGAACAGCAAGTGGTGAATTTGGTTGGCAAAATTATGAAGAGTTCATGAAAATGTCTCACTGGCATCTATGGTTGTTGATTTGCAGCTTCACTTCTAGGGTCCAACTCGATGGACACAGCCACTATGGCTGCTATCGGGATGACGGATCACACCAGTAAACTGCAGAACCACCATCAGATCACTGTCACCACAGGAAGCATCGGGACTGCTAATGAGAGCCGGTTCACTATTCGAAGAAATAGTTTTCGAAGATCTTCTTCATCATGGATTCTCGATCCGAAGAGAATCCTTTTCATTTTTGCTACTCTGTAAGTTTACGATCCATCGTCTTTGAAGTGTTATCTATTGTCAATTATTGTAGACAACACAAGTGGCACTCATAAAAAGTTTCATTTGCAATGCTGTATATTGATCTGAATATTCTTGTGACAGGTCAAGCATGGGAACGATTTTATTAATTTATTTCACCTTTCGATCAGCAAGTCAAGCACGGCTGGTGGTGATTTTGACTTGCCGCAGTAATCCATCTTTACAACAGAGACTAGATTCAGCTTTTACGGTTTGGAGTTTGGACTTTAAATTCGCAGCACAGAGCTAGCGTATGGTGAGGTCATTTTTAGAGATAATTGGGCACTCTCTTCTTGATGTGGAAGTTCAACCAGCAAAAACCAATCAAAATCGGTGAAGAAACGTCAAGAGAAAGGAAGGTGAAAAAGGATTTTGGGTAGATGAGAAATGATTGGTTTAGGAAAAATGAAGAAGAAAAGGAGAGGAAAAGCTGAATCCATTCCATTGTCATTGATGCAGCGGGACCAGAGAAATCTTCATGGCTGGGCTTTCAGAGGATTATTTTTATAGGTGAAGACGCACTGCGAAGTGACAAAGAGGAGGAATCTTCTATTTTCTAAGTAAAGGGAGAGAGAGATCAAAGGCACATGGTTGGGTGCTCTGTTTTTGTTAGCATCTAGTGTCTCTTTACAAGCAATGGGATGTTTCAGAATGTCACTTTTTTTCTGTGAATATGTCTTCTCTTATATAGATTTTGTTCCCTTTTTGAAGTATCTGGCTTGAGATTGAACCTTTTTGCGCGTGCATGCACATTCAAGCATGTGTAGGAACAAATGTCTCTGCCTTTTTTTTCCAGAGAACATTAGTATAAACAGGGCATGTTGGGGGAAAGTACAGCAGGGGAGAGGAATGTTGGAGGGCCCTGTTATGATCTCACTGCCCAGGACTGAACAGGAAAAGGGAGAAACCAAAATCAATTTTTGCACGAAAAGCTGGTCGATTATGATGACCTTCCTTAAGAATTACAATGGAGAGGATATTGGTGCATACAATAGAGAGGATCATTTCTATAACATTTCGTCAACCCACCAATTCTTAAATCGAAAACTCTTAAACCCTATGCAGCCAACATAACTTGCACTGTTGGGTCAAGACGGAAGGTGAAAAGAAGAAGAGACGGTTCGCTCACAACTGGCTCTTCTTCAATTTTTGGTATCATACCGTGTCTGTGACAGCAAAAAGTTGCCAAGATATTGATGATTTATCAGAGTTGGTTCGGATTCTACCATCCTCAGGCCCTCCCTATCTGTCCAGCAGGCATAACCCAGCAAACAATTATTGCTTGTTTGAATGGCGAGCTTTCCACTTCATGTGAGTAATGACAAAACCGGTCATTGCGACTAAGTTCGCGCAAGGGACAGCCATTAAGGCCCATCTCCAAAAGGAAATATCACAACTGCTTTGGCAAGTAGCAATAATTGCCAACGGCACCATCGTGCCAAGAATCAGTCGGTCATGCGCTTTAAGAGCAGGAGATAGCAGATAGCAACATACTAGATAGAATGAAATGGTAGAGAGTAAGAGTAGAGTAGACATAGAAAAGGAAAGCTAAGTACTGATAGGCGAAACCTTAACTGGAAATATGATGGGAAATGATTGCAAGTTGCATCATCTGTCCGTTAAATTCTAGGACCAGCATTAGGACCAGAAGTCGGAAGAATTTTCTTCCCAACAACCGAAAGACCAGCTCCTATAACATTAGGAATAAGAACCAATACCAACCATGCATTTAATTCATCTGACGAGGATTGCCATATGATTTTAATTTATTACATCATTTCTTCAAAAGGTGAAAGACATTATAAGTGCTATGTACAAAAATACAACTTGCATCACGAGTGTACGAGGATGCTTACATACTCTGTAGGTAGGTATTATTAGATATTGTGCTACAGCAACAAAATAACGACCTCAGCAGAAGCATTGGCAATGCTTTTTCCGCCCTAGCAACTATGTGGTTATATTGGAAGAAAAACACATGGAAACATCCATGATGCTTCAGCATAATTGTTGGTGAAATTCACATAAATTAATAGAACACAGTCAGATCACTCTATGCTTTGTAACCAGACCTTGCTCAGATGCGGGAATGAAAGCTCAAGCAGCAAAGGACTCCTTTTGGTGCAGTATACAGCTTCAGCATCTCATCTTGGTACATGAGGACTTGGAAGTTGACTTCCTCTTCTCTTAATATCGCTTTGAGATTCTTGGCATCGAACATCTTTGCTTCCTGTCATGGTAAAGCCTCAAAACAACAGCTGCGGTTTCTTCAATTGCTTTTCCCGTCACCTCTTTAAGAAAGAACAACAAAACACTTGAGACTGATACAGAGGTGTAAGGTTTTCAGAAACTTAAAAGACTTCATCGAGACTTCATTTATCGATCTTCTTACAATGTATGTAGATGAAATTCTCACATTTTTTGCGCCAAAACAGTGAGACTTAATAGTAGCAACAGAGAATGAAAAACAAACAAGCGGATGAAAGATGTCCTCACCAATGACAGGCCAAACTGGATTTTGAGAAAAAATCTTCCCAGCAAAATCCAGTTCTTCTCTGACATGGTCCATCTCTGAATAATTACTCCGAGACTCCTCACTGAAGCCCATGCTCTTAGCTCTGGCTTTTCTTATCGTTTGCAAGACAACAGGATTGATCGTGAGACCAAATACCTTCTCTGGGTCTACTTCAAACAGAGTCTTTGGCAGCTCTACACCCATGACAATAGGCACGTTTGCCACTTTGTAACCTTTTTGAGCCAAATAAATCGATAACGGAGTCTTTCCAGTTCGAGAAACGCCAGCAAGGACGATATCTGCCTTATGCAAGTTTTGCGGCAATGCACCGTCATCTTGCTTTATTGTAAACTCGATCGCTTCAATTCTTTTAAAATACTCATCTGTAAGAGGGAAGCTCCTCCCAGGTGCACCACGGGGAAGGCCAGAAGGAGAGACACCTAAATGGGTAGCAACAGCCTCAGTGATTGGCCCAAGGACATCAGTGGATGGTAAGCCCCAAAGCTTGCAGGCTTGTCTTGCTGATTCGGCCATCTCAGGGTCAGCAAGGGTGTAAACAAGTATTGCACCTTCTCTCGCAGCTTGCCTTACAATCTCCAGCAACTTCTCCACATCATCTATCTAAATATGGATGTCAAAGAATAAAAATCAGGAAATACGATACCTAACTTGCTGAAATACGTATCAGCAGATGTTGATAAATTGACAACCAACTAGATGATGGACTTATCATCAATGCTTCAAGATTTCAAACAAGGGAAGAGGCTGCTTCCCATCACCAATCAACCTTAGAAACAATGCATTTCCAGGGATTCTCATCGTAGGAATCAGCAGGGCAAGCAGTGACAGGACACTGTGGCGATTCAAGCCAGGGTCCTTTGTCCCTTCTTGAGGACAAGTGGTACCGCCACTATGCCACCAACTCAGTTGGCAAAGGGAAACTCATTTACGCTATGTCTCATTTACAAAGATCCAACCAATCCGATCTAAATTTGTGCATCTCCCCTTTGCTCACCGCGACCCAAAACCCACAAGGCGCCAACTAATAGTAATGGGTATCACCACTCACCATCAGAATACCAATTCATCAGGCCGCCATTTACATGATTTCCTCAGAGATGCGAAACTCCACTAAAAGCTTTCCGGTCGGATTAGAGAAAAAACGTTAATGCTTTCGAGTGACTGCAAGTTTGCGACAACTATCGAGCAAACAAGCGAAGCTGCAGCAGCAAATAAAACCATGCATTGAAATGGTTTCTACATAGGCATGGAATCCTCACCATTTCATCAATGAAACACAACAATGCACGTCGCCCCATCATCAAACAATAAGCGATTCAAAGCATATGACCGATAAAAAAAGCAAACTTTATGCAAGGAAAGAGTGAAGACGAACTACCCCAGAAAACAAATGGGTATTCACAGAACACCCACGATCCACCAAGCAGAACTCGAACTGGCCCAGCGCGGCGTTGACGGAGTGCTCCGCCGTCCACCCCGTCCCGTCCGAGACCATGTATATCTGCTTCCCCGCCGTCGCCATCGCCGTCGCCGTCATCTCCGCGTCATCGTCGCCGTCGCTACCAGCCGAGCCCTCCGCGTCCCCCGACGTCCCCGACAACAGCCCGTCGAGCAACGCCGCCTGAGGACCCGGACGCTCCGGCGCCGGGGACTTCCGGACCGGCCGGTCCAGCTTCCGGCCGGACCGGATCGCGCGGGCCCTGGACCACCGGTTCAGCTGGGCGCTGCCCTTGAGCTTGCGGGCCGCGGATGGGTCGGAGTCCGGCCCCGTCCGGGCCCCGGGCTGGGTGGCCGAGGCGGGCGGCGGCGCTGGGCGGTGGCCCGGGAGGTTCACGGCGGCGGAGGCGGCGGCGGCGGTGGACATGTCGGATTTTCTTTCGTGTTTGTTCGTTTCAGTTGTTGATCGATTGATGAAGATATTTTCGATTTGCTGAGAAATGAGGGAATTTCTCTGCACGGGTGGCGCAGTGAAATTGCGAGTTAGACAGCTTCTCAAAAAATGAAAAAGAGAGATACACAATCCAAAGAAAAAAGAATAATTAATTTTTATTTATTTTTAACAAAAATGATCAAATATAAATTACTTTTATTATGAAAAAACTTTTTGATTTTTATAGGATGGCGCTATTTCTATCCCTATATGACATATTCCACCCCGGTTTTTACTAAATAGGTAAAATTGTCATTTATCATTCAATTGCAATTTATATTGGGGGTCCCAAATTTATTTATTTTAGTATTTCTTTATTTATGTAATATTTACTCACCACAATTAATAATTTCATATGTTCAGTTTTTGTTTATTATAGATTTTCCATGTATATTAAAGACACTATTTTTTTTTTTTTATCGTCTAATATTACTTCCATAAGAATTTGCTTTGTCCAGAAGAGAAATTTCTAAGAAATCTAGTTCTTTCCATGTTGTCAATTACATTTATGGATAAATTGTTAAGTAGATGAAATTTAATTAAATCAAAACAATTCATAAGATAAATATTTTTTTGAAAATTTAAGTGAAATATCATTATTTTGGATTGATAGAAATTAATATTATCTATGAATTATTTATGAAGAAAACATGAAAATACGTCATTGTGCACATTATTTTTAGTGTATTCACAGATAGTCATCCAACATTTTACATGTATAAAAGTATTTCTTCAATATAATAAGGAAAATAGATAGATTCTTTGATATAGTAAATAGAGGGACTTGATATATTTATAGTTGGTAAGGTAAGAATATATTGACAACTTGATATATATTTTAGACTAATGAAATTAATAAAAGTTTCACCAAGAAAGTGACCCTTTGAGATAAGAGGAACAAAAAGAAAAAAAAAAAAAAAGGAAAAGATAAGTTACTATAAGATCAATGATGAAAAAGAGATTTTTCATTTTTATATTATATACTATTAATGAGATAATTTTACACGAAACATATAAAACATTATAGGAATATTTGAGAATGCACTTTTCTTTAATATGCTAAAAATGTATGATATATTTAATCATGGTTATTATCTTGAATAAAAAGGAAAAATAGAAAGAATAAAAAGGAGTAAGGCCATTATTTTAAACTACAATTGATAGATGGGTAGTAGTTTTGTCTTTTTAGTGTAAATGTGAGTATATATAATTATTTAAGAGTGGAAATAGTGTTGCCATTCTTAAAATATAAATTAGTCTTTTGCAAAATAAACACAATCCTAAAAAGCCCTCAACTTTAGGTTCAATTTCAATTTTTCTAAGATCATCATACCTCTTTTACGCTCCATCTAAATATCATGGCATTTTTATGTGTGAGAAGTCCATGTTAGTAAGATTTTTTTTTTTTTTTGGTAAAAAATTAAAGATATTTCATTACTAACCCGAGACTGATGGATTACAAAACGATTCGATGTCCAAACATAAATAAGCCAAAGAGGATGAGGGGGATTTAAATTCCAGTTCGTTGGAAGCGTGTCGGTTTGATGAGCCTTAGCAACCTAATCGGCGGCCTGATTAAATTCTCTGGGCTCAAAATATAGTTTAATCTCCTTAAGTTGGCCCAACAATTCCTTGTTGGATAATAGAACGTGTAGCCATGGAGGTTTAGCCCAACCCAAGATGGACCTAACCCAAAATGGACTCCACCACTCGCAAGCTGTCGAACACCAAGACTCCATTAAGAACATTTGAAATGCATGTGTTCTGTTCAGCTGGAAGTGTTGCTCCAGTTCGTTCACTTTGTGCGACTTTTTCTCTTTCCACCAGTTCAACACCTCATAGACAGTGGGGTTTCGCCACAAACGCGGAAGGGGCGAAAATCGGTTTCACAAATCCATCGAGGAGGATGCCCTCTCTATTTCTCCTCACCCCTACTGTTGATCCCTTAAGTTCAGAGCTAATCCATGAGCTATCCACCAAGATCTTGAAGAAGAAGTCGGTGGGCAGGTCCACTAGATTGTGCGATTCTGGGAGGTCCGTTCTCTATTCGGTTAGTAGTATTCATTCCCGTTTCAATTGTAGTTGTGTCGAAAATATAGATTCTTTGACTATTAAACTCGGATTTGGGTCTTTTCCTTTGAAGATTCGACTGTTCCGCACCTTCCATATCCTCCATATAGCTTTGGCGAACTCAACTTTGGCTTGTAGGCTCTTCCTCACGGTGAGATTCTCCCATATCCATATATCCTTTTGATTACTGATTTCTAGAGAAGTATTGGCTGCCATTCACTGATCCGACCATATTGTCTTTGTCCAAGGACAGTGAATAAATACATGCTTAGTGGATTCAGGAACTTGGTCACAAAAAGGACAATCTTGTTCAAGTAAAATTTTCCTCTTGTATAGGTTTTCTTTTGTAGGTAAACCACTGTTGCATGTACTCCATATAAAAAATTTGACCTTCAGGGCAATTTTGAGTTTCCATATTTCTATCCATAGTTTTTTAGGAGGCTGGTATGACGAGGATGGTTGATTTGCCATTTGGAATATTTCTGAGTCTCAAAGCTTGTTGTACCTGCTCTTTACCATATACCCGAATGATTCATTGTTCATATAATCTTGTCTGGCCCAGGTGTTAGGCTCAAAGGCATAGCTGCAATTTCTTTCGCAAGTCTGTCATCAAACATCTCCTGTAGTAGTTGAGAGTTTCATTTCCTTTCAGTTTGATTAATTAATTCTACTACAAGAAGATGATCATTTTTATTTGCTGGACTGCCTATCTTGCCTGATATGAACCATCTATCCTCTCTAATTATGATCTTACTACCATCCCCAACCTCTCATTTTACTTCATGCGCAATTGCATCTCTTCCCACTAATAAGCTTTGCCATCCCCATGAGGGTTAGGGACCTTTTTTTAACTATCCAGAAGTCATCTCTAGGGAAATAGATAACTCTCAACATCCTACTCCATATGGAAGTTTGGTCTTGTATAAACCTCCAAACTTGTTTCCCCAACATCGCTTTGTTAAAATTAACTAAGTCTTTGAAGCCTAACCCCCCCCCTTAAAATGTCCCATTTGTTCCAATGGATGCCCTTTCCGCAGCATTTTGTTTCCACCAGAAAGATTAAATTCTCTTTTCAATCACCTTGCAAATTGATATAGGAATTTTAAAGATCGACATGGCAAATTGGGGTAATGCTTGGACTATTATCTTGATTAGTATTTCTTTCCCGGCCTTAGATATTAGCTTCTCTTTCCACCTTTTCTAATTTCCTCTCAACTCTTTTTAAAACCCAAGAAAACATATGTTTCCTTGTTTGCCCCCAATTTGAAGGTATTCCCATATACTTACCTATTTTTTTGATGATCGACACCCTTAATTCAGCTGTTATATTATGTTTTAGTACTTGAGGGCAGTTCCTTTCAAAGAAAATTCCAGACTTGTTAAGATTAATGGACTGTCCCAATGCAAAGCAATATTGGTTTAGAATATTTACTAAGTTCTGAGCCTCAATAATTGTACTATCTAGAAAAAAATATAGCATCATCTACAAAAAGAAGGTGTGATAGTATTGGACAATGTGTGTTTAGTTGAATACCCTTTAGGCTTCAATCTCGATAGCTTTCGGTAATAAGGAGGATAGGACATTTGCCATCAAATGAATAGATAAGTAGATAGTGAATTACCTTGTCTAATTCCTCTCATTGGTTTGAAATAGTCACACGACTCCCCATTTACTTGGATAATAAAGGACACCGAGGAAATACAAGACTTAACCAAAGTTAACCCATTTGTCACAAAATCATATTTTCAACAAACAATCACAAAGAAAGTCCCATTCGACCCTATCATAGGTCTTTTGCATATCCAATTTTAGGATTGCTTGAAATTTCCGCTTTCTTTTCCTCACTCTAAGTTGATGTAGTACTTCTTGAACAATGAATTATTATCTTGAATTTGTCGACCCCCGACGAAGGCACTTTGTTCTTGGGAAATAATCTTTGGGAGCTAGGGTTTTAATCTATTGGCCATTACCTTTGCGATGATTTTATAATTGAAATTACAAAGACTAATGGGCCTATACTGAGTAATGCCTTCTGGATTTGATAATTTTGGAATAAGAGTAAGATGGGTCTATTAAGTTCAGGATCGAGCATACCTTGGTTGAAGAAATTGTCCACCATGCTGAAAATATTCTCATGAATTTCTGACCAATTACTTTGGTTATATAATCCATTGAGTCCATCCAGTCTCGGTGCCTTTATGACGCCCATTTGATAAATTGCGAGTTTTACTTCTTCCTTTGTAATGCCCCGTTAAAGCTTCATTCATTTCCATAGCGATCACTTCTTTACATTGATTTAACACCGGTTGATATTTCTATACCCCACCGTCGTATATAGAGCTTGGAAGAAGCTTGATATGTGTTGTTTAAGGATCAAAGGGTCCCGACTCCAATTATGATCATCGATTTGTAGCATAGAAATTTTATTCCGTTGTCTCCTCTCAGTATTATGATAGTGTTAAAATATTTTGTATTTTTATCCCCCCCCCATTTAATCCAATTAATCCTGGATCTCATACCCTAGTACATTTCTTCTTGTCTCCAGCTTTCAATATGCTGGACAACTTGGCAATATTCTTCTTGGTTTTGGCTCCTTTTAGCCCTATTCATTAACTCGGTGAGTCTACCTTGTAGATAAGGAATTTCATGGGATGCGTTTCTAAATTTTTTGTTTCTCCATCGCTTTAATGCATTAGCTACCTTCCTAGTTTTGCCCACAATATCTAGCTGGTAGCCTTCCTCAGCTCTCCAAGCTCTTTGGATCACTTTTTTGCATTTTGAATTTTCTATCCAAAAAGTTTTAAATCTGAATTTATTCCTTTTCCTTACCCCAATTGTATCTGTTTGCAGAAAAATCGAACAATGATCTGAACCAATTGTTGGAAATGCATATGCCTCTGCATTAGGGAATGAGACTCTCCAATTAAGGTTGCAAAGAGCCCTGTCAAGTCCTTTTTTGACGAGTTCAGCAACTTCTCGTTATTGGACCATGTGTAAGTACACCCCTTACTCTTTATATCCATCAATGAACAAGAGTTCAAGAAGTCCCAGAACGCCGCCATTTTATATTTATCCATGTCACGTCTTTTGACATTTTCCCACTTATACAACACTTCATTAAAATCTCCAATACATAGCCATGGGAGACAATTTGAGATATGAATAGACTGCAATGTTTGCCATAGTTTCAACCTTTCTTGGTAGTTAGTAAAAGCATGAAGTAAAGAAATTTTCATGATGACTCCACTATTTTGATCTTTGCATCTAATATCAATGAGTTCATCAGTATTTGTTTCCAAATCCACCTTAACTTCCTCATCCCACATAAGAGCTAATCCACCCCCAATCCCAACTGGATTAATTATAACAACATTTTCTTAAATTGAAGACGTTTTCTAACCCTTCAACAACATTTTCCTTATTCTTGGTTTCCATAAGGAAGACCAAGTTAGGCCTCTCTCGAGCCACTAAGGCTTGAAGATGTTGAATTGTCAAGGGATTTCCCAACCCTTGACAGTTCCGACTCAACAATTTCATGTCTCCCCTGGTGGCTTATTAGGGCTAGCGACCAAAGCCCGGTCATTAACCCCTTCCCACACCCGAACTAGGGTATCTAGTAAGTTCTCTTCATCTAGCAAATGCCTTGGTATCCCTCTCTTTTCATATGGAGTAAAGCGCTTCTGTTTTTTCGCAGTTGGTTTTTTAAGTCCTGCCTTCTCCTTCTTTAATGAACTTGCACTTTTGTAACTTTTTGTGGAAGGTAGATGTAGTACCTACGGTTGTTGTGTTCTTTTCCCTTTATACATGGCTGCATCTTCCTCTATTTTTCCATCATATATTATAACATTTTTCTACTGAGTTGTACACCACCAGAGCCTTATACAGCCTTGTCTAATCGTGTTGCAGGTCCATATCTTTCGGGAGGATGTGCGTTTATGGTGCATTTTCCTCTTCCTCAAGATTGGGATCTATTTTCCCATAAAAGGTCTTCCAACACATGTTATACTCCTTCACTTCAGCCTTCAACCATGAGCCATACCTACTAGGTTTGTCTTGAGCTAGACCCGTCTCCTTATAAGGATATTTTAGACAAAATATGGCATAATGTCCAATGCAACTGCACAAATAGCAACAATGAGGCAATCTTTCATATTTGAAATTAATCCACCACTTTTTACTTCTCAGTTCAATTATCTCCACGATGAAAAGTTATTCGATATGAAAATTGGGGAAATTAGGAACAATCAAAGTGATTTTTGGAACGATGATAGATTTGAAATTAGAGTTGAAGTTTAGGATAGATCTGAAACCATATCTAAAGTTGGAAGCTACTTTTAAATTAATAAAAAAATAATAATAGAAGAAGAAGAGTTAGGCCATTATTTTAAGGAATTAGGTCTTAAAATGGTAAACTATTCATAGGAGCAATCATCAAAAGACGTGCTTCAAGTGATAGAGGGGACATTTGCACAAATTGTGGTAATTTTAGGGTCCTCCTTCTGTACATGATCTGAAAAATTTAATTTGAAGGCCTCATTTGGGTGGATTGGCAGGGCTAGTACAAGCCCATGCCCAAAAGAAAACTAATGATGGTTTTATTTTTGGGAAAATTTAAAGTAGTATGGGTGATGTTTTTGGGACACAATCCATATCTATCACCGATGATGATATATTTGGATTTTGTTAAAAATAAAAGAAATACAAATTCTTTAGTTCTTATACACTACCATACCAAAGTGGTCGAAGATTTAGTAGATAATACAAGTGCAACAAAATGGATACTCATCATTTGAGGAATCGATCGATCTGCAGGTACTGAGCATATAATGTTGTAGATCCTAACCGCAAGTGAAATTCATCGGACGATACAATCCCTATTGTTCAAAAGACAACCATATCCAACAATGAGGTACTGAGTTAACATAAGATTCTAATAGTTCAATTATGAAACTTATTGATTTGAATACTTTGACTTCTTAAATGAACTGAGCATAACTTCTTTTAAAAGACTCCAAATAGCATAAAATCCGATGCATTAGAAACTAGACACATTGGGCTTTCCATCAATATATTATGAGAGGATATTGGAGCATGAAATCATCATCAAATCTCATAAGAAAAAGACCTTTGAAATCCTATTGGAAAAGATGAACTTAATATTTAAGCCATGTTTCATTAATTGTTGGATAAGGCTTTGTTGCTTCATCACATCGCCCGAACAAAAAATCGACACTAACACGAGTTACTAATTAATTGAGTGAAATTTGCACATTACTAAAATTTATTATTATTATTTCACAATCAATTAAGTGATCATATGTTAATGGATCAATTACTTAGGGCATGCATGATAATCATTTTATTTCTCGATTCTATTTTTGTGCTATTGAGGACATGTTTGGAATTGAAATTTGTTTGGTAATGTAATTTTATTTTTCTATTTTCAAGACAAATTTTTGGCCTAGAAATAAATTTTGAATAGAAATGAGAAGTATAAATTTTCTAGTTTTCTGTTTCTTTCTAGAAATAGAAACAAAAACTCTTCTTATCATTTATTCCCTCTCTCTCGCATGCGTTCTCCCTCCGCGAGACTCTTCCCATCCTAGACCCCTAGATTGGCCCTCACCTCCTCTGGCCCCTTCGACCCCTCCATTTCCACCTCCACCTCTTCCAGCGGTGGCTATTACACCTCCACCTCCTTCCCCAAGCTCTCCTCCAGCGCCTACACTAACACCAACATCGGCACCTCCTTCCTCTCTAACAGCACCTCCCTCTCCGGCTTTCACCACTCCATGTCGAATAATCTCATCATCTACAACTTCTTAGAGTTTCGCTTTGCCACCAACAACTTCCTTGCCAAGACTTACTACTCCTCATTCTCATCATCCTCCTGGTGCTACTCCCTCCGTGATAATGACATTGTCATCTTCTAATGCAAGTTTAGGCACGAGATTAATATGGGCTACCTCAAGGATCTCCTCGGGATTATTTGTCAGAGCCATGTGATTAGCATCGCGAGACTACTTGGCTCCTCCGTCTTTGTTGACAACATCTTCTTGATCTATGAGTTCGTCGATGGCGCTAGCCTCTTCGATTGCTTGTGGAATCCTAAAATGCCTGATTTCATGATCCTTGGGACTTGGATATCAAGGATGTAAATCGTCATCGATGTCGCGCATGACCTTGATTACATCCACAATAACACCGGCCTCAACATGATCCTTGTCCACAACCATATCAAGAGCAGTAGCATTGTGATGATGAGCCATTGTTCAAAGCAAAGATTTGCCACTTGAGAACCACCTAGCGGTGCGGCAAGGCAAACGAGAATGACGTGTTTCGGGAGCGGATGAGTCTAGCAAAGGGTGGCAGCATGATTAGGGAAGAGCGGAAATTTTATATTATTATAAAAAGAACTTTTGTTTCGGAAACATAAATTTTTGTGTTATTAAACGTAATTAGATGCTCAAAAATTCGTCCAAGTGATAGAAATTAAAATCTATTTATGGCCAAAAATTGTTTTCAATACAGAATGGTTATCATTCGTATCATTAATTGGGTATATGGTAATTGATTTTTCTTTCATGTTGCAAATTCAAGTGAAAGAAATCTTAAAGTTCTAAATAAACTAATGTGGAAAAGAAGCCCCCCCCACAAAAAAAAAAAAAAAGAGAAAAAAGACAAATCAGAACATTCATTCCAAAGTAAAGTTATTGTCTCACAAGCTAGATAGAGTTTTTTTTTTTTTTTTAAAGGTATTGTTTTGAAAAAACGAGTTTTTTGTTCTAAGGCATTTTCAATTTTCTAAATTTAATACGGACCCTTTTCTTCTTGGAAATTTTGGCATGTGAACTTCTTCACAATGGTTTTAAATATAATCTTCTTAAGTAAAATAAATAGTTAATATCATGAAAAATCTCAAATTATTACATCCATTGATAAATTTATTTCACACTAATTTTTTTATTATAAAAATCCAAAAGCCAGATACCTATGACAAATTTAACCTCCGTTATTTTTTTGTTAAATTTTATCGTCAAATTAGTAAGTTGTATGATACGTGACAACCGCGAATATACTAGTTTAGGTGAAGAGTAAGTGTGTATCTAAATTAGTGGTTTTAATGGGATTATTTTATTATAAATGTACCGGTTCAGATTTTTATGTGGTCAAAAAATTAATTTGGTATAAATTTATAGTTTTGAATTTCTAGTGGTCAAAAATTAGTTTGGGTCAAATTTATCATGGCGTACTAGTTTGGAATTTTGTGATATTAACCTAAAATTAAAGAACAAAAGTTTGCATTATACCATCCAAATAAAAGTTGTAAAACAAGCTACATGTTAAATTGCAAAACCCTAGTTCCTTTTGTACGTAGACAGAATTTGGATTCTCAAACCGATATCAAACTTATGCTAAAAACTATAAGCTAATAATCTTCTAGCTCCCTAAATTTTTGAACTTCTAAAGGTACATATACAAACCTGTCCATGTATTTTCTCTTTTTTTTTTTCCTTTTCCATCTTTTTTTCTTCCAGTACCATTCCTTTCTGTACTTTCTTGATGATCACCAAGAACTAGCTTAACTAGCTTGTCAATTCATAAGGACGACATCTGGACACAAAAATTCTCATCAGCTTTTACACGAGAAATCTGGGAAGCCCGATCTTGTGACCCAGCTTTTGTACATCTTCTTGGACCTGTCGTCTGAATTCTCGAAAGCTGAAGTTCCTGTAGACAGGAGGCCAGTTGCAGCTCTCGACCACAGTGTCGTACGATGGGCAGAAGAAGTACGCGGTCGAGTACCGCTCCGTTTCGAGTTGGTCATCACGCGGTGCTGAACGCTCTTGTACACATCGTTGCTCCATGCCTGAAACAAGCGTGTGTAGATGCTCATTCATCAGAAAGCATGCAACCATGACAATCCCCGAGAAATTAATAAACAACGCCATATTCATCTAAAGAAGGGTTAACCCACAAGACATCCGACGAGCATATCCTAATCAACAGCACTACAGCCCAACTCGCAGGGTTCTTCCGGCATGAAGAGGTTCTTGGTGAAGAGAGACTGTTTCGAATGACTAAGTTCGCGGTGTTTTCAGCTGTCAAAAGTGCTAATGATTGAAAGCGAGAAGAAAGGAAAGAAACACGTACATACCTGAAATAAGTCGCCAATGTTAATGATGAGAGCATCGGGATTAGGTTTAACAGCGATCCACTCCCCCATCTTTGACCAATTGCAGACCCCACCTCGTCCCTGATGCAGGATCGTGAGGAAGTCGCTGTCGGTGTGCGGCATCAGCCCAAGCATGTCCGGTGAAAGTGGACATGGTGGGTATCTGTTCATTCTCAGATAGCATGTGCTCGGCAGGCAATTCTCCATGAAGAAGGTCGATTTGTGGCCCAGTTCCTCAGCTAAGATCTTGGCTAATTTCTGCGCTAGGTTTTGATACAGTCCGGCAAATTGTTCCATTGTCGAGCTGGTGACAAAGAATCATAGCCCCACAAGCAAATTTAACATGTAAGTACAAAAAGACGAGCGATGGTCGTACAACGTACAACGCGGGAAAGATCAAACATGAAGGAGCTTGAATTTGAGGATGTTAAATGCAACCCGTCCGATGGTGTACTTAAGGCTTCGAATAAATCCCCGTAAAAATAAAGTAGGATAAGTAGCATAAAAAAAAAATATTTTATAGAGAAAAGAAATTGGAGCTTGCTTGATCATTCCAGGAATTCACCATTTTGCTCTTTAGAAAATTCATGCGTGCATGCCCTATTAAATGCAACATCAAGTGATATCATGTTTAAATAGGACCGCTACATGACCTAATGCACTATTTTTCCTAAGAAAATATACAAAACATAAAGGAAGAGTTGATGGTTAAGAGTGTTTACTCTGTCCGACTAATGGAAATACAAACCGCCATCCATAGGTGGTGCTAACAAACTACCATAGGAAATAGTGTACTGAGAGTGTTAAATGTTGTGTATGGGATGCAATTAAGTCCGAGATCTTTTAGTTGATTCAATTAAGTCCTTAGCCTTTTTTCACAAAGTATGATTAAGGTCTTTTGATGAATAAATTTTGAAATAGTCTATGTGTCACTCAAATATTGGCTACTGGTATCCTTAAATTACAATTTTCAACGTGAGTTTTAGATCGAACTTAAGTGAAACAATCAAAAAGTTTAAGATGCGATTGCACTTTTTGGTAAAAGTTAGGATTAGATTGAACAAGTTGAAAGGTTTAGGCCTTGATTGCATTATATACATAAGGTTTAGGACTTGTAGTGCAAATTACCCTACTAACTTAAATCCATATCTGACTCATTTGTGAAATGGTGAATGGACTAATTGACCATTTCCATAGACCTGGTTGGGTTCGTGCTTGGGTCAATGCCAATTTGAGTTGTAAATTGGATTGTGTTAAATGGATCATGATTCCATTGATAGTTATACATAGGAATGTGAGAAAATATACTAAACCAACATGATTGCATAGGTTTCAAGGTAAGTATTCAAGGTCACAGGATAGATTCCAGAATTCGAAGGTTTGAAACTAATGAGGATTAAGATAGATTTCATGGTATCGCATCACATTCACTCAATACAGAAAATTAATAAATAAATAATGCCAGAAGAAGCTATAATAATCAATACTCATACGTGGAAAAATAATTAGCCGAATGACTTGTTATGGTATTCACATTTAAATCAAGGAAAATCTAGCATTCTAAGGATGACAATTATGTTTATTAGACTGCAATTTTTTCTGCTTTCATCAACTTTAGCTTCGCTTAGCCACGATGATGTAATAGCTGTCCTCATAAGCAACCTGTTTCTAATTAAATAAACGTACATATCTCTTCGAATCTACACAAGATGTGATGACCAAAAGGGTATATACTTTACTTTATCTTTTTCAGGGAATCAAGATAGATTCCAAACCCCACCACACACACACACACACAACACACACAAATTATCAGGAAGATCCGAAGAAAGATGAGGTGCTTTTTCCAGGCCACGTCATGTCCGAGTACAAGCGTGGCAGAATACCAGCTCATCTTTAAGCTTGCGGAGGTCACATGCCGAGGTGAATGCATGCAAAACTTATATCACGTACATTCTTTATGATGTGCCAGAAGTATCGAATGCATGTCCTGGGATCTACAAATAAAAGAAAACTTGGCCATATTATCTTCTCTCTAATAGCTTTTCAATGGGCAAATACCATTTCTTTCAGTTCAAGGGCTGCGCTGACATGACATGGTTAACTTAAAAAACAAGTCTTTCAAGTGGATTTTGATTTTTATGTTTACTTATATGGCTAATTGACCTAACTTATCTCTAAAATTGGCATGATAGTGTGATGGTACAAGGGGGATTCTAACATTTGTGTTTGATTTGAGTTGTGGTTAATGACATCATTTCCTAATGTTTAGAATGACTATATGTATAAAGCTTAGGACAAAAACCTCATGTTATGTACTCGCTCTGCCTATGAAATTTAAGACCCATTCATAGTTTTTACCATGTTTACTTATCTTTAATTAAAAGAAAAATTACCTATGTTGCATATGATAAAAGTTTGAGGGTTTGAGAACAAGATTACTAATTCCCTAATATCAATTTTAGAATATAAGAAAATGGAGGCATGTTCTTAGTCTCCAAGTTGTTTTCTTTCTCTTACTTTCGTTGTCTGAGGTTGCAAAGTCCTTTGAACCTGACTCAAAAGAGCAGGACAACTCATTTAGACTAGGATTAACCAATTTCTAGGCTGGACGATTCTATTGATGTAGAAGTAATCACACATGCTCTAGAAATAAGCTGCTTTGTAGTCCTAGCCCTAGTGGGTTTACTAAACTAATGTTAAGCTTCCTAGATCTTATCTTAATATCCATACAAACGTTAGACATATAAAAGATACATGCAAACGCCCAAGATATGAAAGAATTTTAAGAAAAGAACCTTAACAATAAAGAACTTTGCGTGCGAAACTCCTTTTAAACAGCATGGTGATTGATTGGTTGTGATTAGTACCTGAGGGTGCTTTTGCAACCTCTTGTGCCGGAGATGATATCACTCAAAGGGACATGGAAAGCCTCGGACCACGACAACTGCTGCAAGCATGTTGCGGAAGGAGTCCCCCATCGATAACTCCCCGCCGAGAAATCCAAGTACTTGTCCTCTCTGCTCTTCTTCTCGAACGGCTCGGAACACCTTGATCTGTTCCTCCCTCATTTTCTCCAGGATCTCTCGTGAAATCCCATGGTTCAACACCTGGAAGAACCCCCACTCCCGCGAGGCCCTCGCGATCTCCGCCTTGCACTCGTCTCTCCTCCTTGCTGAGGCTCAGCCGACCGAGGTTGATCACTGGAAGGTCGCGCTCTTCGACGACAATGGGCGTGGTCGGGCCTTTGTTGGCTACCTTCTTGAAGAGGGCCTTGTAGGTTTCTTGAAATGGCGGGTCCGATGAGTCCATGGTTAGAGGCTGCAAGACGGACAGATGGATGTCTTGGGTTATATATACAAGGGACATGAAGAGGGCGGTTTCTGCTTTTCCCTTTGGTTTTGGGACTTTATCTTGTGGGATTGAGACAAAGAGAAACAGATCGGAACACCGCTTACATGTCGTCGTCGATGAAAACATCATCCTAGCTCTCCTCAAGTTTTATTTGGACTCTTAAGACAAAGTTAATCGATTGTGTCTTCTCTCGGTTGATGTATTGAAGATATCTAGAATCCCCTTGTTTTTCTAGTTTCTCTAAGCTACATCTTTGTACTTGCAGCTTATGATTTAAATGTAAATTTATCTTATGGGGAGGCAGTTTTCTGTCATGGAAGAGACAGCGAGATAACTATTTTAGACCAGAATAAGAAGATTCATGGCACTTCTCAAATGCCGTCACGAACTTTGGACCATATGAAATTATCAGCATTAGGTTAGGCTAGGGATGAAGCCATTTACACCCTGGCATCAGTTATCTTCGAAGCCTCCGCTTGTCGAAAGTTCTAGTTCCAGTCGTCATTATCAATCGTACATTGGGGGTAAATCCATTTCATGTCAGGTGCGGTTAACGTAATTGAAAAGTCAATAGTATGTGAAGTTATATTAAAGAATGAGACGTAGTAGAGAGCTAGATAATTCTCGGGTTACCAATTTTTGGGTCCGCCTATTAAAGATTTGACATGAAGCGATTGGATAAAAGAGTCAGAAAGTCTCGAAATTATTCAATCATAAAAGTCCCTCCATTCAGAATGTGACACGTGTATGACTAAATAAGAAAAATCTGTAAAAACTCTAATTTCAAATTGGCAATCTCATCTATATAAATGACACACTTCTAATTTAATCGAAGGTTTTGACAATCTAGTGCCATTTAACTTTTTGCACAGGGGAGAGAGTAGATAACAAACGTAGAGGTTCAAACATAGACCATGGAAAGGCATAACATGAACGGTATATTCTCATCTGCATAGAAATCATAGGCCATCTCATGATCCAACCAAGTCAAGCCATGGCAGCCAAAGGGGAATTTGTTTTAAACCTAAATGGTGTTAAAGTAATGGATATGTTTCCTCACAAAAAGCAAATCCTGGGCCCAAGCTGACCTCCCAATTCAACAAAGCTACCGGCACCGGGTCACTCCCGGAGGAGCAACCCCAAGTTAGCCATCTTCGTCGCTATCTCGGCTCCAATCAAGATCGAGGCCATGGAAGCCGTTCGACCGAGCCAGGGCAAAAGAGAATCAATGAAATTTAGACGCAAATTGCGAACCCCAAGATCACCATAACTAGAACAAGAATATTAATAATTGAGTAGAAAGATTAACGCACATGTTTTGGGATCCATTATTCTTGAAGCGGAAACTTAAACACAATAGCTCCATAAACTTTTCCTCTATTGCCCTCCTATCACCGGCTCAATGAGGCGGTGTGGCATCCTAGAATTCCTTGCTGGTCATTAGGGTGCTCAAATTAATGCTTGCATTTTAAAATTTGGAAAGCCTTACTGAATTATTAATTGACAGAAAAATTCTAGTTTGGCCATATGGAAAATTTAAAGTTTAAAATATTTATAAAAGAAATTTAAAAAAAAAAAAGAGAGAGGAAATGTCAATTTTTGGAATGGGCCTTAGACAAATTGGCCTAAGCTTTAACATGCAAGTTGGATGCCCAATAGAGGCCCAAGAGTAAATCGATTAGCCCTCCAAGGCCCATGATCATGCAATAGGACAAGTGGCATGGAGGAGGTGAACATGGTGGATAATTTGAATTCCTCCACAATTACACTTGTCCCTCATGCAAACCTAGAATGCATAAATATATACAACCAAAAAGAGAGAGAGAGAGTGGCTTGTTCGGCCAAGAGATTGGCCAGAGAGTGAGATGCGAGAGAGAGGGGAGGCCGATAAGGATGAGAAGGGAACTGCCGCCGCCTGCACCCTCGTTCATCCTATGCCGTTGTGCTGTCTCTTTTGCTGTGTCCGTCAGGTCTAGAGGCAAGGGAGTCCTCTTAGCTCTCTTGCATGCTTATATGTTGTTTGCATGTTGAAATCTTGAGTGATAGATGTCAAAACCGAAGCTTGGATGTGTGGTGTGTGAGTAGTGTGACTGTTTTCGTTCGGATCATGAGTCAGAAACTGCTTGAGCTTGCATGTGTGTTTGAGTCCGATTTTGGCTTCGATGTTCTATTAAAGTTGTAGCTAACATCTTGTACTATAACATACTGAAATTTCGTGAAAAATTATGGAGATTTGAGGGGTTAAAGTCTTGTTATACGGAGACCTCAGATCTGGAGAGTTTTTACGACCTCTTGCTGGATTCATGGTTGCATGTTGGTTTTTGTTGAGAATCTCACTTCGATGTCTTCATGGAAGTTGTAGGGACATCTTGAACTACAACATACTCAAATTTGAAGTGAAATTAACAAGTATAGCCTAGTGAATCGACTAGGATCTTGAAGAAGATGATTCTGGTGATGTATTTTGAGATACCCGAGACTTCAAGGACCTAAATGATGACTCTACTCTGGTTATTTGACCTATATCTCTTCATGTAACTTGTAGAGGATATCTTGATTCATAACATATCCAAATTTCAGAGAAAACGAAAGAGAAGAGGTAGGTGAAATCTCAATATTTCGGAGATGTGTACACTGGACGATGCGGTAATGGATCCAGAAGCTTCGTGAGACTGTATAAAATAATCTAAAAAAGAATCTGGCTTGGAGTTCTTCATTAGAGTTGTACGAAAACGTCTTGGCTATAACCCAGTAAAATGTCATAATTTTTGAAGGCCATATGGATATTTTAATTGAATTTCGAAAACCGTGCATTCTGGTTTCCATCCGAAAATTATATGAGGTTTTGTGAAAATTCAAATTGTGTGAAATGCTATTTGGCCATGTATTTTGTATGAAGTTATCATCCTATTGGCTTGTTTAATATTTGTTGTAATTTTTATAATTTTGGGAATTTGTTGATATTAAATTTAATATTTATGGAATGACAAAAGTTGGAATTTAAATAAATGAAAAGGGCATGAAAATGGATTATTTTATTGGCCATAAATTCCATTAATTTTATTTCATAAATAATTATACCATGTTGCATGTATGATGAGGTCTTGATGTATGCATGACATTGAATTGAGATCGGTGAATTCTATGCCAAGTATGACTTGTGTGATGTCACGCCATATGCCATGTTAAATTGAGATTAAAATATTGGCAAAATGTGGATGAGGGGGAAATGAGGAGATGGTTGTGGTGGAGGATGATGGCCGGAATGTATAGGGAGATACATTGCCGAGATTCCCCCGGGAGTGTCGGGATGCCCGGTGGTATACGGTACGTAATTCCGGGAGGCCTACAGGTGGTATGTCGGTATAATTCGGAAGCCCGGAGGTTTGTGCCTGTGGGAATGCCTCGCGATGCCGTGATTGGTGCAGAGTGTTCAGCTAGAAGGGTAAAAGGCCGGAAGCCCCCGGAGGTTTTCGCCCGAAGGGAATGCCTCGTGATGCTAGTTGAGATGCGAGATGCCCGGTGGCCATGGGATGGCTGAATGCGGGAACCCCGTCGGAGGTCTTTGCCCGAAGGGATGATGAAATTGATGATATGAGAAATGGGTGATGCGGTGATCAAATTTAAAGATAAAGATGAAAATTAACCCATGATATGATATGCATGATGATGATGATGATGATGATGATGATGTGATATGATGATCGCCCGCTGATATGATATGCATGATGATATGCATGATGATGATGATGATGATGATGATGATATGTGATGTGATATGATGATCACCTATGATATGATAGCACATGATGATATGCATGATGATGATGATGATGATATGTGATGTGATATGATGATCACCCATGATATGATATGCATGATGATATGCATGATGATGATGATGATGATGATATGTGATTGATATGATGATCACCCATGATATGATATGCATGATGATGATGATGATGATGATATGTGATGTGATATGATGATCACCCATGATATGATATGCATGATGATATGCATGATGATGATGATGATATGTGTGATGATATGATGATCACCATGATATGATATGCATGATGATGATGATGATGATGATGATGATGATGATGATGATGATATGTGATATGATGATCACCCATGATATGATATGTATGATGATATGCATGGTGTGATGATAATGATGATGATATATGATAGGCATGTGTATTGTGATGATGTCATGATGATGATGACATGTATGATGTAATGATGCCATGATGATGAAGACATGTATGATGTAATGATGTCATGACGATGATGACATGTATGATACGATGATGATATATGTATGTAACATAAATTGATATGATGATGCATGTAGCGTTAGGTAAACGCCCTTGTGGTGAGGATGCATGTGAGAATTAGGGTTAGGGGAGGCTGCAGGCAAGACTATTTATAGAGTTTCCAGAGTCCCCCTCATTACGAATGTGCTCATTTCGGCTACAAGACACTGGGCCTAACCCATATTAGACTAATTAAGAAACCCACATCTCACCTTAGACCAAACCCCGTAAACAGTAAACGTTAAACGGTGAAATTACAATATCAATTAATGTAGTCCACAATTAGAAAAACTCTTACATTCTCCCCACTTGGACTATATTATTGAAATCGTCTTTGTATGTGCGCACATTGGTCCAGGAGATAATTCTTAATAGTCAATCCTATCCCATAAAGTCTTAAACACCGAATCATGGCGATCGTATGTATACACACGAGCCTTCCATGGTCACAAATGTTCTCAACTTTATTGATATGGATTCAATATGGTAGTGTGGCAAATGAATAACATCTCTCATAGAGAGATCCCATTTGTCGATCATCATTCTTAACTTTAGGCCACAAAAACTTATGCCATGAGAATACTTTATGGTTCCAATGAATCGACATATGCTTGTCCTTATGGTTAACCTTTCTTTATGTATCACAAGACATATGCACAAGGCTAATAACCGGGATACTAGGATGCCCCTAGCCTTCACTCAAGGTTTAAGCAATACCTTTGAAACTTTCAACAATATATATATATATATATATATATATATATATATATTCAACATAATAACAATCCATTCAAAAATATTTTATTGAATGCAAAAGTTGACATATATATATATCAAAAGTGTTACTAAATTGTAACAAAATAGATGTAAACTTTATTCAAGGAAAAATAAAACACAGCTCCCACTAAATAACAGCATCCCAAGACGCTCCATGCTAATGACATGTCGATCAAAAACACACGGGCTTAGGCCTTTAGTTAGTGGATCTGCAACCATATCATCTAGGAATATAATTTACTGCAACATCACCATTCTGCACCGATTCCTTTATAGTCAAAAACTTGACTTCCATGTGTTTAGACCTCTTGAGACTTCGTTGTTATTAATAAACAACGCTGCGAGTTATTGTCACAGTATAATTGTATGGGTCTATCCACAAAATCAAAAACAGATAACTCCCTAATGAGGTTCCGGAGCCAAATAGATTAAGTAGCAGCTAAAAAACATGCTACAAACTCCACTTGCATGGTAGAAAAAGATATGGATTTCTATTTTTCGCTTTTCCATGATATTACACCTCCTGCCAACATAAATATGTATCCTGTCGTTGACTTCTTATCGTCTTGACAACGAGCAAAAATCTGCATCTCAAATACACTGCTAGTTGCAAGTCCGGGAACATATCTATAAATCAGTATATAATCTTTTGTTCTCTTTAAGTACCTTAAAACCTTCTTGGCAGCAACCCAGGTTATCGTGTCCTCAATTAGACCGATATTTGCCTAGAATCCCCGTTGCAAAAAGCAATATCTCGGCCTAGTGCAAACTTGAGCATACATGATACTACCAAGCACACTAGCATAAAGGTACATCCTTCATTTGAGCTTTCTCAAAATCTGAATTAGGGCATTGTGAAAGACTCAATTTATCACCCTTAACAACAGGAGCAATTCCTGGTTTGCAATCCTGCATATTGAATCTTTCTAAAATGCGATCAATATACGCCCTCTGAGACAAACCCAATGAACGAGGCGTGCAGCGATCCCTATGGATGTCAATGCCAAGAACAAAAGACGCATCACCAAGGTCTTTCATATCAAAATTTTCGATAACATCCGCTTCGTCTCATATAGTAAGCTAATGTCATTACTAGCAAGCAAGATATCATCTACATAAAGTATGAAAAATATATTTCCTCCCCACAGACCTTGGTGTATATACATTGATCTACTTTGTTCTCAATAAACCGAACGAAGTAACAACACTATGAAACTTGAAATACCATTGTCTTGAAGCTTGCTTAAGGCCATAAATAGACTTCTTCAATCTACAAACAAGATTACCCGAGTCATCTACTACAAAACCGCCGGTTGCACCATATAAACCTTTTCAGCAATGTCTCCATTTAAAAAAGCAGTCTTAACATCCATCCGTGTAACTCCCTATCGAAATGAGCTACCAATGCCAAGATCACTCTCAAAGAATCTTTAGAAGAAACTGGAGAAAATGTTGCTTCATAATCTATTCCTTCTCTTTGAGTGAAACCCTTA
Organism: Eucalyptus grandis; assembly: GCF_016545825.1. NCBI lineage: Eukaryota > Viridiplantae > Streptophyta > Magnoliopsida > Myrtales > Myrtaceae > Eucalyptus > Eucalyptus grandis. The sequence continues at coordinate 16,177,488 of NC_052615.1, forward strand.
GCTACCAATCTGGCTTTAAACTTTTCAATCTTTCCTTTGGTATCCCTTTTAGTCTTGAATACCCATTTGCAGCCAATAGGTTTATAACCTTCAGGTAATTCAACAAGCTCCTAAACACCATTGTGTTTCATGGATTGCATCTCATCTTTCATCGCATCTAGCCACAAATTTGATTGAGGACGTGAGATAACATCCATTATAAGTTACGGATCAACAACACAACCAATATCATAATCATGTTCTCCTAGGTAGACAACATAGTCTAGTGGTATAGCTGAACGTCTTTCCTAGTTGATCTTTTGAGTGGAGCTACTTCAATTTCATTCTGAATTTGAGGAGCTTGAGGAATCTCATCAGGAACTGTCTCAACAATAGGATCTTGGGCCACAAACTTAGTTTGTGGCGCAAGAGGCACCATAATTGTCTGCACGAGGATGAGACGGGGATCCGGTAATCCCCACCATACTATCATCTTCGATAGCTTGTGAGTAGCTACCCTTTTCAGCTACATCAAATTTCTGAAATTTTGTAGTCGAGATTCTACAATTCTTGTACCTCCATTAGGGTTATAAAACCGATACCCCTTTGAGTGATCCGGGTAAGACACGAAGTAACACCGAGTAGTTTGGAATCCAGCTTACTCAATGTTAGATTATATAATTTCACTTCTCCTGGACATTCCCAAACTTTAAGATGATTCAAGCTAGGTTTACGTCCAGTCTACAACTCAAAAGGAATCAATGGAACTACTTTAGTAAGAATCCGATTTAGAGAATATAAAGAGCTGTTTTCAAAGATTCACCCCATAGAAAATTAGGTAAATTGGTCCTACTAATCATACTTCTCATCATGTCCATAAGAGTACGATTGCGCCTTTCAGCTACACCATTTTTGTTCAGGAATTCCGGGCATAGTAAACTGACCTATTATTCCAGAATCCTCTAAGTATTTAGCAAACCGCCCTTTAAGTTGTCCAGCATCACCGTGCCTACCAAAATACTCACCACAACGATCTGATCTGATAATCTTTATAACTTTTCCCAACCGTTTCTTCACTTCAGTCCGAAAAATCTTAAATTTATCAAGAGACTCGGACTTTTCTTTAATCAAGTATAAGTATTCATATTGGGAATAGTCATCAATAAATGTGATGAAATAAAAATTTCTACACAAAGTAGCTGTGTATGGTTCACTAATATTAGTGTGAATAATCTCCAACAAGTCTGAACTTCGTATAGTAGATTTCTTCTTTATCTTAGTCATCTTACCTCTGCAACAGTCTACGCAAGTCTCTTGATTATCTTTAAGAGTAGGCAAGATATCACCCTTTTTATAAGCCTTTCTACTCTATTGCCCTTCGTATCACCGGCTCAATGAGGTGGCCCCTCACGTGTAGCATTAGGTAAACGCCCTAGGTGAGGATACATGTGAGAGTTAGGGTTAGAGGAGAGACTTGAGTACTATTTATAGAGTTTCCAGCCAATCCCCTCATTACGGGCCAGCTCAACTCGGCCCAAACTAGCCAGCCCATATTAGATTAATTAAGAAACCTTCTATCTCACCTTAGACCAAACCCCATAAAAAACGGTAAACGTTAAACGGTAAATTACAATATTAATTAATGTAGTCCACAATTAGAAAAACTCTTACATGAAAGACTTTCGGGAGCTCGATCGGCACGCCACGGTATGCAATATTGTCTGCAATCGATTTGTTACCCCCGCCGCCAATGGACTGGAGGGTTATGACCGATGGGTTTTTTCTGCTGGACATCATGAGTGAAGGCTGCGAAAGACTAAGCATGCGACGACAATACGACTACCTGGTTCATCGATGCGTCGACGTCAGCAAATGCGCAGAAGAGATGAGTGAAGAGGGCCGATTGATGTCGGAGGCTATGATGCCGCTGTCCGGGAACCAATAGCCTCCTTTGACGTTTTGGGCCATGCATGAGTTGATTTGGAGGGAGAGAGAGAGAAAGGAGATGAAGAGAAAGAGAAGGATAAGATTATAGTCGAAAGCCATTTTTTATGAGTTACACGGAGGAGGTTGTACGTTTTTAGCTGGCTTTATACAGAATTTATCGGACTGCATACGCATGTGGGGCTCAAGTTTAGTGGTACGGGATGATGATCGTGACTAAGAAATTTCATGTGAATAAGGCTTTCCGTGCTCTAACCCAATCGATTAAGAAGGGGAAGTTCTTTTTTCTGCACTCTTTTTCATGATAGATTACTCACAAGTCTGCGCTACAAGGAGAAATTATTATAGGAGTGGTTGTTCATGTTCTAAAATGAGTTTGAGCTATGATGGATCACAAATGGATTGAGTTCCAAACACCCCATAATGCCAAAACTCGACACGGACGGATACCTAAGTGTCAAAACTTCCAAATGTATACTTAAGTGTCACATGATCGGAGAAGAAATAGACACTTACATGTTAACAGTGAGAAGTTGCAGCCAAAATGCTAATTTGGCATTTTCCAAAAGACTTTTTTTTGAGGTAGCAATTATTTATTAAAAAAAAAAAATTATCCACGTGACGTTGACATAACCAGCTTGTCCCAAAATGATGTCATTTAATCTCCAAAATTAATTTTTAATATAAATATTAATTAAAATAAAAGACTAAATTAAAAACAAAATGAGCGGTAGCAAATTAGCGAGGGCCTCTACGGCCTCACTATTGCTGCCCCCCAATATCACCAAAAAGGGTTGGCAACAATGGGGCAAGGGTCGGCCGAAGTCGTTGGGCTCACCCAATCAAGCCAAGGGCTGCCACTAGCTGGGGCGGGGTCCTCGTTGAATCTGGGGAGGACTGCGCCCTCGCCCCCATATCTAAGCGAGGGCCTATAGGCCCTCCCCAACGTTGGCCGAGGTCGCTTGACCATGCTAGTGACCTCGATCGACCTCGCCCCATCTCATTGGCCCTTTCTAGCAATGGTGGGGTGGCACGCCGAGGGCTGCAGAGGCCTCGCTGATTTGCTACCGCTCCATTTTTAAAATTATGTTTTATTTTAATTTAATTAATATTTATATTGAAAATCAATTTTGGGGGCAAAACAACGTCGTTTTGCACATTTATTGCTGAGTAGGCAGCTCCAGAAGCCACGTCAACTAATTTATTTTAAAATAATGCCATGTCGGATTTCTAGTTGCATCTTGTCGAAATTGGCATTTAAGTGTCCCAATTTTTTTAAAAAATGGCAACCTTTGGAACTTTTGATATTTAGTGTCTATTTGTGCCAAATTTTGGCACTTACGGTGAACCGTAACCCATATGGATCCTCCAAATTTGACGATCCCCATTCAATTTTAATAAAATATATGCACTAAGTTCGTGAAATGCTTGCTTGGGCTACATTTGGTATTCTTTAGATCTGACAACTCAAATCGTCCGATTCATAATATAATGTTACATAATCGAGCAAACTCATTTGATGACTTCATTTTTCAAAGGCCCTATTTAGGGAGTATGCATTGCATGCACCCGATGCATGTGAATCCACTATATCCAATCATTAGATCATGGAGTTCCATGTAAGATCCACACCATTCAATAATCGAGATGTAGTGGATCTCAAGGACAACGGTTGACGCCGTCAACTATGATGCGTTGGGAACGAGCTATTCGTTTTCTCATCAATTGACGGTGCTTCGTGCATGGAACTCCTGACGGTGATTTAAGGGACCGCAAGATGCAGCATTCACTATCTTTCGTGGATTGTGGAAGTGGGAATCAATGCTAATGTCTGGAAAACCTGTCCATCCACGAATAGATCCAACCAAGCCCTCTGATGCCAATCATATCTATCGTTGTCTTGCTAGTCTGTTGATGTTACTTTGTAGATTTCCCGCGTTGTTTCCTAAGGAGCTCATTCGAGTTTCTTGTTGACGCCGTAACTAACAGGGCATGCAATAGGTCGCCCTTTTCGTTGAGCTGATTAAGATGAGATGGGATTGCAAATCTCCTTATTACTACGTTTGGTTGTCTGGATTCAAATCAAAATAGGAGACAGAGGAATAGATGAAGAAATAGGTGATTTTACCTTCGCTCGCCATGAGAGCCAGCTCGGAAGAGAATGTGAAACCGGAAGTGGGCAGTTTGAGATTTACGGGAGGAGGAAGAAACCGCTTTGCTGGGGCCTTCAATCGGGTATACGTCGGAAACCAGAACTCAAGGGTCATTGCTTTCAGACATTGGTCTTTATCAGACATTGCGAAGGAAACAAGAACTCGAGACTCGTCGCTTCTTCTGTCAAATCAGTGTCCGACGGTTGGTTCCTCCACAGTTGTTCAAGGTTCGCTTTCCTCATCGAGGGTCTTGCAATGTGGGGCCATCGAGCGACGACTCGTTTTTAATAGGATGCGATCGCTACGCTAACTAGTCTACTGTTGCCTTACGTACTAGTCGTGGATGTGGACTTTTCATTTTGACAAGTTATCAAAAATTCTAAACTATATTATCATATATTTTTTTCCAACACCAAAAATCTCAAAAGTATATATATGTGTGATATATTTATTCTCTGTCAAAATTATGTCTATAAGAGTTAAAAATGAGAAAAGTATCAAAAAAAAAAAAAGTCTTAAATTTATGACATTTGTATCAATCTACCATAAATTTTTCAATTACATTAAAACATTTTCGTATTGGTATCAATTCAGTTCTTTTGGCTATTTTTAGCCGAGTTGGCGCTGGATGTGAACATCGGCCGGCCAGCCGACAAATGCTGATATGGAAATTTTTAAATGATTTTTTATTTTTTTATTTTTATTAATATTTTTCCTTTTTTTTTTTCTTTTTCCTCTTCTTCCTCTTGGCTTTCTTCTCGTCCAACATTCGGCGAGGGCCACACCCGCACACAAATGCCGCGCAAATGTCACTAGGGCCTCGCCAACCACTAGTGAGGCCGCCTTCTCTTGCGGCTAAGCCATGGCAAGGCCGGCCTTGGCTCATAGCCTCGACCAAGGCCAAGCGAGGGCCACAAGGCCCTCACTAGCGATGGGGAAGGGCCATGACCTTCACTACTGGCCAATAAGGGCTTCGCAACCTCGCCTGGCTGACAAGCTGTCGAAGGCTTGCTCGCCACTACAAGAGAACGGCTCACCGGCCACTACAAGAGAAGAAGGCTCAAAGGAAGAAGAGGAAAAATTAATAAAAAATTCGAAAAAAATTATTTAAAATTGTTACATCAGCATTCACCGACCGCCGATCGTGTCCACTTCAACACCAGCTAGCCGGCATTGACATCAATGCTGCCCAGCCAAAATTGGCCGGAATAACTAAATTGGTACTAATGTAAAAAGTTTAAGATTAAATTGATCTAATTAAAATGTTTATAAGTGAATTTGTACCAATGCCATAGGTTTAAGATTTTTAGTACTTTTCCCAATTAAAAATCTGCCTATACTGATGCCAAAAAGCAAACAAAGTATCAACATGGCGCCCACACAATTTAAGTTAAATAGAAAACACGTTGTTTTGACTGAAAATCACCTAACCAAATCTCGATGGAAAGTAAATATATTACATAGATATAAATTTAGAGTTTTTTTGTCATAATTTTTTTTTGGGTATACATGTCATAATTAGTATAGTTTGAGATTTTTTATGTCACCAAAAAAAAATCTCAAATAAATATATCAAAGTGAATATAATTTACAATTTTTTGTCTTTTTTCCCTTTTGGCAATGAATATGATTGACCAAATAGACAGCTCTTGTCTCACCACATCCAACCTATGATCAAGCCTATCTTGTTATTCAATCTCATGCCTAACAAGAAAATTTACATGTTCAATTTTCAATAGGAGGCCAATTTGGACAGACGGGTTGAGGTTCTCGACATCAAACATATAGTTCGATAGGAGGGATTGAAAGGGGAAGAAATGATTCTTAAGTCACAATCTCGTCAGAATTGAGAAAGTGGATAAAAGGGATTATTAAAGTTTCTCATGTATATTTTAAACCTCTTTTTGATGTCAACAAATTTTTGTCCATTATATAAACAGATTCCTCCTCCTTCTTCACTAGTAACTTTTTTTTTTTCCATATTTTATTTCTATATATGCGTTCTTTTCGTTGCTTTTCCTCTCGTTTGCATCCCAACATCATTCTAATTCAATCCTTTCAAATCCTTTTTCTCTATTGGTTATTGAAATACATTATTTTCCTTTCCATTCTTGCTGACTGTCAAACTCGTAATTCTGTCTGAGAGAGATTCTATAAATCCATTACATCATTGGATCTTGCTTTACTTCCTCCGCTAAGAATACATTTCACTGTGAGATGGGATGCCATAAATACTTCACATTATTGGACCAAACTTCGATTAACACAAGTAAATAATGTCTCCTCTGACGTCGTCTAGGTCACCACGAGCTTGAAGCTGCAACAACAGGTTGAAAATTGAAGGAGACTAGTATTAGATTGATAAATTTGATCCCCTAATCGGGAAAAGTTTTGACTTTTTTCTTTAGTCAGAGCATGCAGGGAGGAAAATGTCAAACATCCAGATCCATTTATTCTCCCTTGGACATAGAGAGCTTAGCAAGATTTTCCTTTCCTTCACACTCTTGTACTTCATTGGAAATAAAAAACCACTGTTCCTCAAATGACTAAGTCCATTCTGATATTAACTATGGTGAATTGCACTATCTCTAAAAAGAATCTCCTTCCATCTTAGATGAACATGCAGTGTAAATTTGATCTAAACACATAGGGATTTCTTTTTCTTTTTTTCTTAAGGAGTTACGGACTTGATAAGATGATGTTTGAAAGACATTTACTATACTATATGTAGCTAGGGTTAGGGCTAAACTTGGGAAATAGAATATTTATTACAAAATTTCTAATGCATGATTGGGGAAAATTGTCCAAAATGTCCTAAATCTATTAAATTTTGCCGACTCAATCATAAATATTTCAATTTTCTCAATTAAGTCATAAATACTTTTACGTTTGCCGATTGAGCCTATTCAATCATTTTTGGCTAAAATTGCTGACATAAAAATTGACCATCCAACTTGACATGATTGGCGCTGACATTGACAAATTTTAATAATATTTAATATTTTTTAGGTTTTTCTTTCTTTTCTCTTCTTTTTATTTTTAAATTCTTTCTCTTTCCATTTTTCCCTTTGTCAGCCACCATCAGGCCTCGTCGATGGTCAAGGACAGTTGCTAGTGGAGGGGAAAAGAAAATAAAAAAGGAAGAGAAAAGTAGGGGGGAAAAAACGAAAAGAAGGAGAAGAGTAGAATAAAAAAAAAAGGAAAAAAATTAGTAAATAATTTGATAAAATATTTAAATATTATTAAAAATTGTCAATGTCGTTGTCGATTATGTCACATATGATGATCAATATCCATGTCAGCGATTTCTAAATAAAATTAACCAGATTGATTCAATTGATAAAACGTGAAAATGTTAAAGACTTAAGCAATAAAATTGAATGGTTTATAACTGAATTGATAAAAGTATAATAAGTTTGAGATCTTTGGATAATTTTGCCATGATTGATGCTATGTAACATAAATCTCATAAATTTACCTGCTGGAGAGAGAACCCAATTGTAATCACCAGTCACATGTCACGCAAAAGTAACCTTTAAGTCCTCTTCCCTTGAGTACGCGACCTTGGTAGAGATAGTTTGTGTATCATCGTAATTGATCCATGTCATCCCAACATAGCAATAGGCAAACACCACCATGGAGTTGTACACCATGGTAGCGCCATTTTTGGGATATGTATGTCGTGATTTGATTGTACATGATATTTCCGCTGGAAAATATCGCTGACCAGGTGACAGGCGCGAAGTAGCTGTGATCGTTGGCATCTGTGAGGGCAAATGCATGCCACGTAGAAGGGGAAGCCGAACACAATCTGCTCGACCGGCATGCTGGCTTGAACCACACACTCACCCCGTCGCCACGATAGATCTAACTAATTTGAACCTTATATAAAATAGACACACATATGGGCTGCAAAGAGAAATTAGTTTATGGGGGTGAGTTCATATTCTAATTTCAGTGTGGACCATTAAAAAGGGTGGTCACATGTGGGTTCTCCAAATCTAACAATCCCGATTCAATTTAAGTAATATATGTACTAGTCACGTGAAGTACCTGGGCTACATGTGGCATTTTGTAGAATCGTAAGTTGACTTTATATTTTAAAAACTCTTTTTAATGGAGCATGAACCCACTCTATCCCAACAACCAGATCATGAGAGTCACCTCATTCCAATTAAATTTAAAAAAAAAAAAGGTTCATTTTAGTATTTATTGTGCCGCGTAAATGGTCAACATCTACGTCAATAATTCTTGACTAATTTAAGCCGTCCAACGGCCGAAGCGTGGGCTTATTGGCCCTCGTTGGCCAAAATGAAAGGAGAACAAAGAAAATAAAATAACAGAAAAAGAAAATAAAAAATCATAAAAATTCAAAAAGTTGTTAAAAATATTATTTAAAATGTTTACGTCAACACTAGTCATGCCACATATAACCGACGTCATATCGATGATTTTTTTTACCTAAGTTAGGTGAATGAACTGAATTTGTATTAATGTAAAAATATTTAAAATTAAATTGATCAAATTAAAAAGTTTAGGATCGAATTGATACAAAATGTAATGAGTTTATGACTTTTTATATTTTTCCCTTAATAGGGTACAAGACAAAAAAAGGAACACTTGAACTAGGATTGAGCAAGATGGACCAAACGAATTGGGACCGCCTAGATTGGATCAAACTGACTAATTTTCAGGTAGCTCTAGGCAGCATTGGTCCAATTCCTAGTTCCAATTTTATGGAACTACTGTTTTTATTTGGTTTATCATTCCATGGTGGGAACCAATCGCCTAGATTGACCAATATATATATTTTTTCACTTTTTTTCAATTTCTTAAAGAATAGTATGGTGAAGTTGAGGCGCGTTTAGTAACGATTCGCTCTCGGGAGTAGATTCCGATAAAAAATGATTATTTTTATTCTGTTCCAAGGAACGGATTCTAAGCATTTTAAGTCGTTTGGTAAGTGTCCAAAATTTTTTATTTTGAAATAAAATTGCGTTTTAGTACCATGCTAATTGATTCTACTCCAAATTAATTTCTTTAATTTTTAAATAATTTTATACATTTTTCCTTTTTTTCTTTTATTTTTTCCTTTTTTTCCTTTTTTCTTTTCTTTTCTTTTTCCTTTTTTTCTTTTCCTTTTTTTTTCCTTTTTTCCTTTTTTTCCTTTTCTTGTTTTTCTTTTCTCCTATTCTTCTTCTTCTTCGGGCCGGTCGCCCCGGATCGGTAACCGGCCAAACGAGGGCCGGTGACCTCACCGAGCGTCGCCGACCCTCGCGAGGCCAGCCCTCGTCGGCCAAGCCTCGCTAGCGATTTGGGCGAGGCTCACCCAACCCGCCTAGCCCTGCCGAGGCTCGCCCGCCAAATCTAACGAGGCCGAGCCTCACCGGTGGCCAAGCAACCCCGGCGAGGCCCGCCTAGCCACCGGCGAGACTCGCCTAGCCCAGGAGAGGCTCGCCCGCCACATTCCCCCTCCCCGGTCGGTCAATCGGTGCGGTGTACTCCTGGGCCGAGGCCGGGTGAGGCCCACCTGGCCACCTATGGGGTTAGGCGAGCCTCGCCGGGCCGGGCGAGCTCGCCCGGCCTGGGCGAGGCCCACTTGGCCACCGGTGATGGGCTTGCCTTCAAGGAGCTCACCAATCCCCGCCCGGCCTCGGTGAGCTTGCCGAACCGGTGGATAGCCGTGCGTTGGCGATGAGACAATGGCGGGCAAAGTGGTGGACGGCGGTCGGGGATGACGGAAGGGGAAGAAGAAGAGTTGGTTTTGATTCTCAAATTTGTTCCCGGAACAAGAATGTTTTTTTTTTTTTTATTCTTGATTCCATTCCAAATCTATTCTAAAACAAAAATTTTACCAAGCACAATTCTGTTCCTAAACCGATTCCGAGAACAAAAAATCGAGAATCGCCCGTTTGGCATGTTGCCAAGCAGCCCCTAAGAGTGTAATCTTAAAACCTAATCAATAATCTCGTCTAAGCTCACGCAGCTTATGAGATGCCTCGTTCTTCAGTCCTTCCCTCTCAAATGGCGGCGCGGCATCACCTTCTCTCGCCTTAGTTGCATCCCTTTTGCTCAAGCTTGACGCCACCCTCTCGCGGTATCATCTCAACTCTCGCCTCCTCTCTTGCTCTGTTTCTTCCATCTCGGTTCTCATCAAGGTAATGATCTCGTATTTTGCCCTTTTCGTATTACATTACCCGTGTCTCGCCGTTCATTTTCACGAGACTTGCTAGATTCTAGGTCTAGTTGTGTGCTATGTAGGCAAAAGTCTCCGAATCGTCCCATCACTTAAACCTATATTAAGATGGAAGAAAGAACATTGCCGGATTTTTGTGGTTTGGGGTCCGATTTGCCCATGACTCTCAAGTCTTTTCAAGCCGACAGAGAACGACGCCTTGAGTTCATGGTATGATCAAGCAAAGGCCGGGAATAAAGAGACGGGCGACCGCTCATCGACCATCCAGACCGAATCGGGACCGGGTCACCCAAGTCCCCCAATTCTAAAAACTAGAAACCAATCCCTCTAGTCCGATTCTCGGCACATAGGTGGAATTGAACCGGATTAGGTATCGATCATTTCCAACTTGAACCGCCTCTAAATGATTAAAAAATATATATACACGATGTCAAAAAATATTACAATTAATTAAAAAATGCCATGCACATACGAATTACTAGGCAACCAAATAAGTTAACAAAAAGAATCTCTATATGGTATTAGTTTCACAACACTTGGATACATGCAATGTACAATCAGCGAGGAAACAATTCAGAAATTGATGCATCATTGACTTGAATGAACTGCTTCCTTAAGCAAGCACTTGCCATCCTCATCTTCATCCTTATTAATTGAAAATGCAGGCTTCTTGGGGAAGTTCACGGCTGAAGATTCATTCTTGAGCATTGAATAGACTTCCAACATGGATGGCCTGTCCCTGTGCTTCTCTTGCACGCATAGAAGAGCCACTTGCATGCATCTCAAGAGCTTACAGGATGATGAAGAGTCATCCAAAGACGGGTCAATGAACTCCATGCATTTATCGTCTTTCCACTGCTCATATGCCTGAAATTAAGAACGCCAGTCGGTTAAAAGTCAAAATTCATGTTCCTAAAATTGAGCCCAGAAAATTTTGGAATCACAAATAATCTCTACTTACATAATCAAGAGATTCAGATTTTCATTCAGGCCGTAGTAACATGAGGTCCTTCTACCATCGATGATTTGCAACAAATAGCATTCCCAAAGCTGTAAATTTTGTACTTCATCGAGTATATGCCCTTCCTCACATATTCTCGCAGTAACATACCCACTGTATGCAATAACAAAATTGGTTTTAAGCAGCAGGCTTTTAGCAGAAGAATACCTATGAGGTAACACTAGGAGGGCCTAGTTAGCTCTCTACTATGTCCCGACAATTCGGCTGGTATTTGCTTCAATGTCATCCTTCTTGAATATTCTCGCCAAACCAAAATCTGATATCTTGGGGTTCATTTCATCGTCCTTAAGAACATTGCTGGCTTTCAAGTCTATGAATTATTGTGAAATTCGAGTATTCTTGGAGATAAAGAAGCCCCTATGTAATGCTTTCTATGATATGAACACGTTTCACCCAATCCAGGTGAATATTTCCTTATTGGATCTGCATCATCAAAACCTAAAGACTATCCAACAGAAGCTTAAATTAGAGCATTGCATACCATTGCGTAGCCCAAATGCTTAAAAGGGTCCACCCGCCCTAGCCCTTGTAGTGGAACCGAGGACCCATCTAAGCTTTTGGAGTATCACACTAGATGTCACTTAAAAACCCAGGTTTTGATCAATGACTATCGTAAGAAGCATGAAAGATGTCGAACCAAATAGGTAGAAGTCCAAGCTCTTATTTGGCATGTACTCATAGATCAGCATCTTTTCTTCCCGTTGGTACAAAATCCAATAAGGCGAACAAGGTTGACATGTTGCGGGCTCAAGTAACAGAGCATAACTCATTCTTGAACTCGAGCCCTTGGTGTGAAGTTTTCAAAGTCTCTTCACTGCAAATACCTGTCCTTTGGGCAACTTGCCCCGAGCAACAGTGTACGCCGATGGTCGTAACAGGCAACCGACTCCACTTGAACATGGTAGACTAACAAAACTTTTCACCGTTTATGCTGGAAGCCGTCTTTTGTCTATGACATATGTCACATAACCCCAAGGAACATAAATGAAAAACAAAACTTGAGCAGAAGGCATCCAAGTCCAACCTCCTATGATGAAACTTACAAGCTTGCATCCATCATTAAGAAGACCTACGCTGCATCTCTAAATATCTCAAGCTTTCGCTTTTAGAGGCATGTAGCTTCAATGATTGAAACTGCAGTATAAACCAACCAACCGGGCAGCTGCTACAGAAAGCCGGCATACCTATGCTTAACATATGAAAAGATTTGCTCTCTCATAGTACGGGTAGCAAGTTCCCATTACCATTTTTTTTTTTTTTTTTTGTCGAAAAGTTCCCATTACCTTCACTTTCTCAATTATAAATCAGACTATAAATGAGAAGGACCACATTTTCTTGAGCGTAAAAAATAAGAAAAACATTTGGGGGTGAGTTATTTTCCATGCTTGTATTATGCAACAACGAACGCATGTTATAGAGCAAAAGCACCAAATCGGGCCCTCAATCGTGGTTCGTTCTCCCAACACGTACTTCATGGGATTTGCAATGAAACAGAAAATAACAATCTTTAGCTTAAGAATGGCCTCATATATTTTACCTTGTAAACAGGTCCAAATCCACCCTCTCCAAGCTTATTTTCACTTGAGAAGTCATCGTTGCTGCTTTGAGGGTAGCATAACCAAATGTTCGCAGACTACGAGTACCACTCTCAAGACTTTCACCTTTACACACCATAGTCTTTAATCGGCTACTAAATCCTTTTATTACACCTGAAATACCTGCGAACCAACATCAAGAAAATGTGTCTAGAACTTTAATTCTTCCTAAGTCAATGTTCCCGATTCCCACAAAATTACAGTAATCCTCCAGTAAAGTATAGAAAACGTACCTTTTGATTTCAATGTTCTCCTCGTAAGTAGCATATCAGGCCAAATACAAGGAGAACAATTACAGCAATCGAAATAAGCATAACAAGCCAGAACCATCGCCTGTGTTGCTGATCTTCACTGGCCTCTTGAGCTGACAAGGCAATTAAGTCCTTGAATTAAATTTGAGAATGCTAGTATGAACACCTAGAGGGGGTGAATAGGTGTTTATAATAAATATTGGCAAATATATGTAGAATAAAATAAACTTCAAATAAAGGAGTTAAGGAAGAGAATAAGAACACAAGATTTATAGTGGTTCGCTTAATCCAAGCCTACGTTCCACTCTCCCACGCTAACAGCCTTCTTGGCTAGATTCCACTATGCAATCAACAAGAGATTACAACTTTGAGTGCAAACACTTAGTAGATCACACTATCTCACTAAGTCACTCTTTTGGTATTTCTCTCACGATCACAAACGTTTAAGCTCTCAAAGACAAGTGTATGATCGAAGGTTGCTCAGACTTTGGAATTATAAATTCTACACGCTCTATCTCTTACTTGCTCATCGGTCCTTCATCTCCTTAAATACTCCTCCACTTCCAAACTATCCGTTGGACAGTATCTTGAGGATTGTCTTCCAATATACCATTGGACAGCTCGTATCTAGAAGATTTGGTAGCCGTTGAGTGACAAAGGTAGAATCCCAAAATGATTCCGATCGCCCATACAAACGAAATCTTGGTTTCCATAAGTAAAGCTTCTTCGTATAGAAAGTTCTTGTCTTCAAGATCCAATCGTCAATCAATTAGATTGAATCAATCAAATCAATCTTGATGTGGAATCCAAACCAGATCACTAGCCATTATATGATTGGGCTTGAGTTACGTTCTGTCGAGTTCTGGATGTAAAGTCTGAGAGCAATAGACTTTACAATCCAAGTCTGAGTGCGATAGATTTTGCAATCTGAGTCTGAACATATTCTACTTCGGAACAGATTTAGCTTTAAGGTCTGTACCCAGTTCAGCTTCAGCATAGAGTCTATCTTCTGGTTCATCATTCACGTTCAATCTAGAATTAGTCAGAGTTGACAGACTTCTGATGTAGAACTTCAGAGTTGACAGACTTCTGATGTAGAACAGACTTTGACACTAAAGTCTGGCAGTCTTCAGACTTTGACACAGAAGTCTGGAAATCTTCAAAATATACTCTGGACATATGTTACGTTCAGTCTTCTGGCCGTCTTCTGACTTTGATAATATCCTTTACATGTTCTATCATCTGCATGGTCTATAACTCAACCATCAAACATATTAGTAGCTTTTGATTTATTTTGTCATCTTCAAAACATCATAAGGGATTTCTCTAACAATCTCTCCATTTTTTATGATGACAAAACAATCTCTGAATATGCAGATTTGTAAACACGCTTTTAAAAATATTAATTTAAATCAAAGGATATCATAATATAACAAATAGATTGAGCATAACAATAAATAGAAAAATAATCGTAGCTCAATATTATGCCATAGATAATATCAATCAATCAACACATATGCATATTCATATCTTCTTCTCCCCTTTTTGTCATAATCAAAAGCGATAATAATGGAAAAAGTATCACGTAAAGAATTATAACAAATATCTTGCATGAATCATAATTTCAAAAATCAGCTTTTATAAAGCAAATCGAATATTAAGGATATGCAATATAGCTCACTTCGATCATAATATATTAGCAAATATCCAATAAAAATCACAGGTGCATCATGAAATTCACGTACCCTTTTTGTCATAATAAAATGATAATATCAGTAAGAGATTTGTTAATGACAAAAGGTAATAAAAGATGCACTAACCGGATTTTTTTTTTTGAATAAATTCTAACACATTTACCTTTCATTCCATCCATAATAAGATCACGATCAATTCAAAAAGATTTTTCCAAAATTGATCAAAGCTCCCCCTCAATTTGTTGCCTTTTTGAGATGATCACGATTCTTTTCCTTTTCTTTTGGATTTGATTTCTCCCCCTGTCATCATGATAATATTTGCAAATAGAAACAATTGCTGCTTGTGCACATTGAACATATTCCAATATTTCCTTTGTAGCAACAACATCCGCAACGATCACTTGCATTTTGAAATTCGAGGCAAAAAATTATTTTCTTTAATCAAGCTCTTCTCGAATTCAACCTGCATCAACTTAACAAACTTTTTCCACAAATAAGCTGTAATAATATCCATGTAATATATAATGCCATTTTCTTCAAATAAATAAATTGAATAGCATATATAAAATTATCAAATATTAAAATTCAGAACTATTCAACTTTTGTACAACACATAAGGGATTTCCTTAACAAGCAAAAATTTTGCACAAGGAATATAATTTTTGAACCTCCAGAAGATAGAATGGATAACCACCATGATTATCTAATCGAGCTTTCCAAAATTCATATGGAATATTCTTTTGTCACCTGCAAAATCTTGTATAATGGATAACCATCTTTGCAAAAATGTCACGTAATATATTCCTTTGATTTGCATATCAAACTTGCTAGATAGAATATATCTTCTAAGAATATAGCAAGAATATCCATAAATATGTAGTAATATCTTTCAAGATCAAAGAGATTTCTTTGAGCATAAATTTCAGATATGCATTTTGCAAAAGGAAAATATATATTTTTGTCACGTGCCAAAATTGCAATACCTTATATTTATGACAAAAGATATTCGCAATATAATAAACAATCATCCAAAATCATGATAAATGCACGTAGAAATTTGCAAGGCGGGATGAAAAAAAATTTCTCTTACCCAAGTATATGTTTCAAATATACCATTGATTAAAAAAAATCATTACCAATTGTCGCAGGAGATATTTTCTGATTGCACCAAAATTTGCGTAGATTCGCAATCATCATCCCTTAAAGAATTTCCTGCAATCAACTCATTTCCCTTTTTGGTATCCATCAATTTGGATCCTTCCTTGACGTTAGAGTAAATATGAAAATCTCCATAATCAAATATTCTTTCTTAATTCATCGTAACAAAGTATTCAAAGAAATAATATTATGCACAATGATATTTTGAAAATAAATTCTCACTTAGTCAAAGCACAATAAAAATCAGGGAGAATGAAAATTTGAATATCTAAGAATATCTTGCATCATCACGTAAAACAGATTTTCACTTTGCAAAATATGATTAAATCTGAAATATAAAATTAGACAAAATAATCTGAATTATCTCAAATAATCACACGTACTAAATCAAATCTCAACTCACAAATCACAAATCATACGATTTTTTCTTCAATAAAGCAAAATATGATCATTATAAAATCTGAATCAATCAATGGTATATCGAATTTCAAGCATAATGA
This sequence comes from Eucalyptus grandis, assembly GCF_016545825.1. Classification (NCBI taxonomy): domain Eukaryota; kingdom Viridiplantae; phylum Streptophyta; class Magnoliopsida; order Myrtales; family Myrtaceae; genus Eucalyptus; species Eucalyptus grandis. Next base: position 16,193,979 of record NC_052615.1, read on the forward strand.
GAATTATGTGCCCAAAAACATTCCTTACCAACTTCTTCTTTTCCTTTATTTCCTGCAAAAAAGAACTCATCTTTTCTTTGGTACTCATTTTTTCTTGGGTCCATGAGAGTTAGCAAAATATGCTGCTTTTATCCAATTTTTCTTAATAGGTCTCCAGACTTTAGGACAATCTTTTTCAAAGTGTTCCGAATCTCCATAATTTAAACACTTAAGGGCATTTCAACCAACAGGTTTTACAAACACTTTTTGAAAATGATTTTTGTAAAATGCCTTTGAAGGTCTTTGTCTAAGTCTCTCTTTTACTTTAGGAAAATCAATTAAAGAATTATTTTCCTTGTTGAAACCAAGTCCTGACTTATTATAGTAAGGAACTTGTATAGAAAGGATATGCTCTAATGTTTTTGATCCATTTGAAAATCTTGTTGAAATATTTGAAAATTCTTTCTTCAAAGAATCATTTTCTTTGACAAGTAAATCTCGACTTTCTTTTGATTGTAGAAAATCTTTTGCAAAATTTCAAAATTTTCTTTTGAGAAAGATCATGTTTCCTAAGCCGAAAATTTTCCTTTTGAAGTTTGAAGATCCTTTTAAGAGAAGATTTGAGATTTGAGCAAAGGTCATTTATATACTTTGAAACTTTGAGAGGAATTTTTGAATGACTTACCTCTATTTCCTCATCGGATTCCGAGTCCGTGTCTAAATCGGACTCGATTCCCGAATCCGTGTTTGAGTAAGACTCGATTCTGAATGCCGTCAAGCATATATTTTCTTGCTCATCATTTTCTTTTATTGTTCTTTTCTGGCAATTCTGCTTGTATTTTTTTCTTCCACTAAATTTGCTTCCTTTTCTACTCAACTTTTTGATTTTCTCAATCATAAAAGCAAGTTCTTCGTCGTCCATGTCATTTTCTGAGTCTGTTTCATCAAAAACAGCATTAGATATTAAAGCAATGGACTTCTTACCTTCGGGATCTTCATCGTTGAGTTGTTCCACTTCATAGGATTGAAGAGTGCCAATCAATTCATCAACAAAGAGTGGCATAATCCTCTGAGTCTCCCGGATTGAGGTCTTGACATGATTCCAATCTTTTGGGAGACCGCGCAAGAGTTTGTTGACCTTCATCGGGGTAGAAATTTGCTGACCTTGATATGCTAAACCATTTACAATTTCTGTAAAACGGCTAAACATATCTCCAATTGACTCTCCTTGCTTCATCTTGAATGATTCATATTGGCCAAGCAAGAAGTTTACTTTTGTCTCTTTTACACGATCGGTCCCTTCATATGTAACATGAAGTCTATCCCAAACTTCTTTTGCTATTTCACATGAAGAGATTCTATTATATTCAGCAAGAGACAAGGTACAATATAAAGAATAAATAGCTTTTGCATCAAGCGCTTCTCTTTTGGACAACTCCGTTCGAGACATAAGAGCGGGGGGTTTGGTTTCTTTGTCTTTGCCATTCTTATTTGATGTAGACGCAGCAATGGGGTTGATTCCTTTTTCCACAACATCCCATTGTAAGAGATCTCTGGATCTTAGGAATGCTTTCATTTTGTTCTTCCACACGTCGTATTCCTTTCCATCAAAATATGGTGGCCTTGTGTTGCTTTGCCCTTCCATAAGTCCTGGTGCCAACATACTAGCCATAAAGAATCTTTAGCTCAAAAGTAAAAACACTTTTATAAACCGAGCACTTGGCTCTAATACCAATTGAGAGTGCTAGTATGAACACCTAGAGGGGAGGTGAATAGGTGTATAAAATAAACCTTGGCAAATATATGCGGAATAAAATAAACTTCAAGTAAAATAAAGGAGTTAGGGAAGAGAATAAGAACACAAGATTTATAGTGGTTCGGCTTAATCCAAGCCTACGTCCACTCTCCCACGCTAACAGCCTTCTTGGTTGGATTCCACTATAAAATCAACAAGATATTACAACTTTGAGTGCAAACATTTAGTAGATCACACTATCTCACTAAGTCACTCTTTTGGTATTTCTCTCACGATCACAAACGTTTAAGCTCTCCAAAGACAAGTGTATGATCGAAGGTCGCTCAGACTTTGGAATTATAAATTTTACGCTCTATCTCTTACTTGCTCATCGGTTCATGATCTCCTTAAATACTCCTCCACTTCCAAACTACCCGTTGGACAGTATCCCGGAGAATCGTCTTCCAATATACCCATTGGACAGCTCTGTATCTAGAATATTTGGTAGCCGTTGAGTGACAAAGGTAGAATCTCAAATTGATTCCGATCGCCCATACAAACGAAATCTTGGTTTTCATAAGTAAAGCTTATTCATATAGAAAGTTCTTGTCTTCAAGATCCAATCGTCAATCAATTAGATTGAATCAATCAAATCAATCTTGATGTGGAATCCAAACCAGATCACTAGCCGTTATATGATTGGGCTTAAGTTACGTTCTGTCGAGTTCTGGATGTAAAGTCTGAGAGCAATAGACTTTACAATCCAAGTCTGAGTGCGATAAATTTTGCAATCTAAGTCTGAACATATTCTGCTTCTGAACAGATTTAGCTTTAAGGTCTGTACCCAGTTCAGCTTCAGCATAGAGTCTGTCTTCTGGTTCATCATTCATGTTCAGTCTAGAATTAGTCGGAGTTGTGAGACTTACGATGTAGAACAGACTTCGATGTAGAATAAACTTTGACACTAAAAGTCTTGGACTTTGAGTCTTGAGACTTTGACTTTGAGTCTTGAGTCTAGCAATCTTCAAACTTTCGAAGTCTGGAAATATTCAAAATATACTTTGGACATATGTTACGTTCAGTCTTGGCAGTCTTCGACTTTGATAATATCCTTTACATGTTCTATCATCTGCATGGTCTATTACTCAACCATCAAACATATTAGTAGCCTTTGATTTATTTTGTCATCTTCAAAACATCATAAGGGATTTCTCTAACAACATTTAGGAAATCCTCTAGTCAGCAACGAGGTGATGCAGAAGTCTGTGTTCTTCGGGCTTGCTGGGTCAAATAAAGCTGCGTGAGGGAGAGCAAATCTTTCCCTGGTGGGGAGATGGTAATCATACGCACTTAGGTGAACCCAGTCCAAATTTCTCCGAATTGTTAAAAATGGGTTGACTATACACAGCCATTACTAGCAGCAACTGAGGTTTCCCAGATTTTCTTGATTCGGCATCTACTCCATCTCTCCACTCCCGCAAAGGGCACTCAAATTGGTCACGTTAATGCTCCTACTGCGCAAGACCCCACAGAGATCAACCCCACTGAACCCATAAAGCCTTGCTTTTCTATGGTAGACTCGATAAAGAACCTTCTTGAAGAAGACTCACTGAGCATCGAAACGAAAGCTGAAGGATCCTCTCGGCCTGCTCACGCTGCTGCCCACACTGATAGCAGAGTGGTGATCGAAGGATTCTTGCGTTTAACGGTGATCGTGAAGGTGGAGAAGAATTGCTCGGTGGAGGAGTTAACGGAGAGCTGATAGGTCGAAGAGTCGATGTAAGCAAAAGCGCATATGAGGTGAGAGAACAAGGAGGAATCAATGTCCGAGATCGGGATTTCGCTGCCGGCGTAGAAGTAACCGGACTTGACCCACGTTTGTGCCTCCGAAGATGGGCGGAGACAGAGGAAAAAGATGATGAGACAGGCGATTTTGCCTTCGCCCGCCATGAGAGGCGGCTCGGAACAGAATGTGAAAGCGGAAGTGGGTGGCTTGAGATTACGGGAGGAGGAAGAAGACCGCTCTTCTGGGGCCTTTGATCGGGCTTTACGTAGGAAGCTAGAACTCGAGTCCAAAGTGTCATTGCTTCTTCAGACAGTACGTAGGAAACAAGAACTCGAGTGTCGTCGCTTCTACAGCCAGATCAGTGTACGACGACGATTGATTCCTCGACCGTTGTTTGGTCAAGGTTCACTTTCGGCGAATTCTTGCAACGTGGCGCATGGAGAGACGACTCATTTTTTGCGGGATGCCATCGCTACGCTGTCTTGAGTCTACTGGTGCCTTCCGCCCGGGTCGTGGTCGTTGCCGTGGACTTTTCATTTTGGGAAAGGTAAAAAGCTAAAAAAATAATAATAATCTTAAATTATATGCAGACATATTTAGTTTAAATTTTTTTCTATGACACCAAAATTCTCAAATTATAAATTTGTGATACATTTACCTTTTGTGAAAATTCTCTGTCGATAAAACCATTAAAAACTATCTATAGAGACGTCAAAAAGTAAACATTAGTGGTGCTCATCTTAAGGGTGAGCGATTCCAAATTCTATACAAATTCCACCTGAAACCTAAAATTACCGTTTGTGTACTTTTTAGAATTTAGAACATACTCTACATATTTGGAAATTTGGATACAGGTTAAAATCAATTCTAGGCTCTATCCAGATTCCATCTATATTATCAATTGCACAATTATAGTGAATTATCATCTTTAATAACCATTACTTGCTACTACAATTTATTGACACTAACTTGTATTTAGACATTCGGAAAATGTCAAGTATTAACAAAATAAAAGTCTCAATCATAAAATAAAAACTTATATAGTAGTTCCAAATTATACACTTATCATGGAACGTTATAGGATGTCACAAGATCGCACAAAGACATAAATAAATAAATAAATAAAACACAAAAATTTATTCCGAGTTCTAGGTTACAGGTTCTAGGTTTCAAGTTTCGCTAATCAAGAACTTGGAACCGACCTGTCAAAATGAGATCTTTAATTTTTACAATTTGAAACCTACATATTTTGGATCCTGAAACCTAGAACCAGATAAGTTTGCACCGGTCTAGTTCTCAGGTTTCGGGTTTACCTTGAAACCATGCTCGCTCCTAGTCCACGTGACTTAAGTAAAATAAAAATCACGTTATTTTGGCAAAAATTCATTTAACAAAATATTGACAAAGGATAAATATGTCTCGGTTAAAATCGTTTAGGGTTTTTTATGTTATAAAAAAAAGGTTCAGAATAAATGTTGCGCTGAGTATAATTTAAAGTTTTTTTATGGCTTTTTCCCTTTTGGGAATGAATGTGATTGACCAAATATACGGGTCATGTATCACCGCATCCAACCGATGATCAGGCCTATCTTGTTATGCAATCTCTTCCTTAAGAAAAAATTTCAATAGGGCACCAATTGGACAGACGGTTCGGCTTCCTAATTTGAAGTATTTTGTCAAGCATATAGTTCAATTGGATGGATTAAGAGGGAAAGAAATTATTCTAAAATCACAATCTCGTCAAAATTGAGAGAATGGATCGGAAGGGATTATTAAATTTATTCATGTATAAAGAAATTCATCTCTATAGGCGTTCTTTTCATTGCTTTTCGCCCCGTTTACATTCCAATAACATTCTAACTCATTTCTTTCAAATCCTTTTACTCTATTGGTTATTGAAATCCATTCTTTTCCTTTGCATTCTTAAAGTGTTTATGTGCTGACTATCAAACCCATGTTAATGTTAGATTGTATAAATCCACTGGATCTTGCTTTAGCTCATCCAATAAGGGTGCGTTTGATAATATTTTTGTTTTTGGAAATAATTTTTATTTAGAAATAATTGTTTCTATTTTTATTCCCTGAATAAGTTTCTTAATATAAGAATGCTTTTGGTAACCGAAAATTTTTTTTTTTTTTCGGAATAGAAAACAAACATAAATGTGTTTGGTACAACCCTAAAAATTTATATTCTCAATGTTTTTCATTTAATTATAAAAATGTTAGTGGAGACCTAAAAATTCATGTTTAAATAAAACTAGACTTTTGTAAGAATTTAATTGACCAAAACTTTCGATTAACATTAGTAAATAATGTCTCCTCTGATGTCATCGAGGTCACTGCGAACTTGAAGCTGTAATACCAGGTTGAAATTGGGGAAAAGATGGTCATGTCATGCTCCTATCCTTGTGGAATCGGGGTGTGATGCCAACCTCCTAAGATGAAACTTACAAGCTCTCATACATCATTAAGAAGACCTACGCTGCATCTCTAAATATCTCAAGCTTGTTGGGTTGTGTTGTGATGCCGATTCTTTCTGCTTCAACGAATGGAAGATATGCTCTCTCGTGGTAAGGGTAGCAAGTTCACATTACCATTAATTTTCTTGGTCGTATGGTTCCCATTACCTTCACCTTCTCAATTATAAATCAGACTATAAACGAGAAGGACCACATATACTCGATCATAAGAAGTAAGAAAAATATTTGGGGGTGAGTTATTTCCTTGCTCGCAATATCAGCTGAAGCTGAAGCTGCAACAACAGGTTGAAATTGAAGGAATTAGAACTAGACCGTCGAAAATTGATTAACTAATCTGGAAAAGTTTTGACTCTTTCTTTAATCAGAGCATGAAGAGAGGAAACTGCCAAGGATGGAAAACGGATATCATAAACTCACCTGCTTGGGAGAGAACCCAGTCGTCATCACCAGCAACATGCCATGCAAAGTAGCCTTTAAGTCCTCTTCCCTTAGTGTACGCCGCCTTGGTACAGATGGCTTGTATATCATCATAGCTGATCCATGTCGTCCCAGAATAGCAATAGGCAGACACCACCGTGGAGTTGTACACTGTGGTAGCGTTGTTTAGGGATATGTACGTCGTGATTTGATTGTACATCCTCATCCCCTCGGAGGATATCGCCAGCCCAGTGAAGGGCACAAAGAAGCCGTGGTTGTTGGCATCCGTGAGAGCGAATGCGCTTCCATAAAATGGAACTCCGAGCACGATCTGCTCTGCCGGCATCCCGGCCTGAATCTACACGCTTACCCCATCGTCTCCACTTACGCCTTTCCCTAAATTAAAAGGACTGACGGTTTCATTACCAAGAAAATTATGAATTTAACGAGGATTGATAGAGGATTTTAAATAGGGATAAGTGTTCTAGAAGTCTAAAACTTGTCACAAAATGCGTTTCAGTCATAAAAACTTGCAAAAGTGCATTTAAGTCCCAAAACTTGTCAAATTGTTTCAAATGAGTCCTAAAATCGACGCCGTTAGCCTTTTCCGTTAAAAATGCTGACGTGACCTTTTAAATAATTTTTTATTTTCCACGTGTATTTTTAAATTATTTTTTATTCATTTTTTAAAAAATAAATTTTAAACTTTTTTTAGTTTTTAGTGAAAATAAGATAAAATGAATTAATATAATCTTTTTAATTTTTAAATCTAATTTTTTAAAAAAATAATAAAAAATAATTAAAAAATCCACGCGGGAAGAAAAATTATTTAAAATGACACGTTAGCATTTTTAATGGAAAAGGCTAACGGCGTCGATTTTAGGACTCGTTTGAAACAATTTGACAAGTTGTAGGAGTTAAATGCACTTTTTGCAAGTTTTAGGACTGAAATGTATTTTCGTGACAAATTTTAAGACTTCAAACACTTATCCCTTTTAAATAAAGAACAAAACCATGTCAATTACTCGTGGACTAATACTTTATGCTTTGAATGGAAAATTGTGTTGTAATTCTCTTGACGTTGAGGTAACAAAATTTTTGAGTCTTGATACAGAAAATTAAGGAAATTTCGTTATACCAAAGAATAGTCAAAGTTTACAACCCCAAAAGTGAAAGTTACCACCCATACCTGGATTGTAGAGAGCCGCAAGTGGTCCTGTGGTAGAGGACCAACCGGGTGCATAGAAATCATAGGCCATCGCATTGATCCAATCCAAGCTCGCCGCCATGGCAGCCACCGGATAATTTGTGTTAGACCAGTGGTGCGGCAAGTAATGGACCGCTGCCGACAAAGCAAGCATCCTTGCCCAAGCTGGCCGCCTCAGCAGCTACCACAGCCCGCCACTCCTGGAGGAGCAACCCCAAGTTGGCCATCTTCTCGTCGCTATCTCGGGGCTCCAATCAAGATCGAGGCCATGGAAGCCGTTCGACCGAGCCAGGGCAAAAGAGGAATCAATGAAAGACTTTCGGGAGCTGGACTGGCGCGCCACGGATGCAATGTTGTCCGCAATCGATTTGTTACCCCCGCCGCCAATGGACTGGAGGGTTACGACCGATGGGTTTTTTCTGCTGGACATCACGAGTGAAGGCTGCGAAAGACTAAGCGTGCGACGACGATACGACTAACTGGTTCGTCGATGCGTCGACGTCAGCAAATGCGCAGAAGAGATGAGTGAAGAGGGCCGAGTTGATGTCGGAGGCTATGATGCTGCTGTCCGGGAACCAATAGCCTCCTTCGACGTTTTGGGCCATCCATGAGTTGATTTGGAGGAGAGAGAGAGAAAGGAGATGAAGAGAAAGAGAAGGACACGATTATAGTCAGAAGCCATTTTTATGAGTTACACGGAGGAGGTTGTACATTTTTTAGCTGGCTTTATACAGGATTTATCGGACTGCATACGCATGTGGGGCTCAAGTTTAGTGGTACGGGGATGATGATCGTGACTAAGAAATTTCATGTGAATAAGGCTTTCCTGTGTATCGATTAAGAAGGGGAAGTTCTTTTCTGCACTCTTTTTCATGATAGATTATTCACAAGTCTGCGCTACAAGGAGAAATTATTATAGGAGTGGTTGTTCATGTTCTAAATTGAGTTTGAGCTATGATGGATCACAAATGGATTGAGTTCCAAACACCCCATAATGCCAAAACTCGATACGGACGGATACCTAAGTGTCAAAACTTCCAAAATATATACTTAAGTGTCACAATTGGAGAAGAAATAGACACTTACATGTTAACAGTGAGAAATTGCAGCCAAAATGCTAATGTGGCATTTTCCAAAGACTTTCTTTTTTGAGGTGGCAATTATTTATTAAAAAAAAATTATCCACGTGACGTTGACATAACCAGCTTGTCCCAAAATGATGTCATTTAATCTCCAAAAATTAATTTTTAATAGAAATATTAATTAAAATAAAAGACTAAATTAAAAACAAAATGAGCGGCAACAAATTAGCGAGGGCCTCTATGGCCCTCACTATGGCTGCCCCCCAATATCACCAAAAAGGGTTGGCAACAATGGGGCAAGGGTCGGCCGAAGTCATTGGGCCTCGCCCAATCAAGCCAAGGGCTGCCACAAGCTGGGGCAGGGTCGTCCTCGTTGAATCTAGGGGAGGACCGCGAGCCCTCGCCCCAGATCTAAGCGAGGGCCTATAGGCCCTCCCCAACGCTTGGCCGAGGTTGTTGGCCATGCTAGTGACCTCGACCGACCCTCACCCCACCTCATTGGCCCTTTCTAGCAATGGTGGGTGGCATTCAAGCGAGGGCTGCAGAGGCCCTCGCTGATTTGCTGCCACTCCTTTTTTAAAATTATGTTTTATTTTAATTTAATTAAAATTTATAGGTATGGAAGTCTCACTCTTTGGAGCCGAGGCACACTAAAGGAGATAGGAATCTCCTGACCTATAGTTGATAGAAGATTAATATAAATAAGAACGTGTCCGTAGAAAAGACTTTATAAAAATACTAACGCTGAATAAAAATAGTGTGTTTCATGTTGTGTTTTCCTAACTACTTAATTGTTGTATTCTTTAGGAGATAGTTGTTGTGCACATTCCGCATGTTCATAATAACAAGATAAAAAGAAACGGCTCGACAATCACTATCATACAACCCTTCCTCATTAGACCTTCCGTTTCAATTAGAGATATCGCCCACTCTTGGCGGCATCCCGAAACTTTCTCTAGGGCATCATGTTCTCATGAATGAAGCAACGTCACACGTCGTTTGGGGTAAAGGTGTGCTCTTGGACCATCCCTCATCCCAAACCGATATTGTTCTCTTCGAGGCGTGCTCTTGGACCATCCCTCGTCCTAAACTGATATTATTCTCTTTAGGGATTGCTCCTAGACCATCCCAATCAAAGATTTGTCCTTGGCATAGTGAAAACTACTACCAAGAAGCATCAATGGCTTTTATTTTTCATTTTTGTGACCACACATCATGCATTACACAAGCGTGTTTTTATCTTTCATATTAATTGATGCAAACAAGGCCCGAGGGCGTGCTCATGCAAGTGTTTGTATGCCATAACCTATAACATCATTACTATAATAATATGCCGAGTGCAGCACAGAACTCATGGTTTGAACCGACACGTTTAATATCAATCCAAAGCCAAGTGAGACTCCAAGTGAGACTCAAATCGACATGCCTCGATACCAATCTAAGACCAAGCAAGGCTCAGATCCATCACGCTTTAATGTTGATCCTAAAATCTAGTAAGACTAGTCTATGACCTGGGGCGTGATCATACTTATGCATGCAAAAACATGAATAATCATGCAAACACTCATCAACATGTACACAACTAAGCCCGAAGGAGAACATGACCAAGCTACTCATGGCTCAAATTGATACCTCTCAATGCGTGTCCAAGGTCGAGTGAGACTTGTCTATGATCTTGGGCATGATGCATCTAAGGACATGAGCACACCATACAAAACATGCCTCATTATGCACATAACTAAGCATGGTGAGTACACATCCAAATCCAACAACGTAGATCATCATCCTAGCTAAGGGTTAGGGATTCTACTTACAATCGACGAAGTGGTGGCGGTTAGCCAAGAATGGCTAAGTGGCAAAGGCGAGTGAGCAAATGTGAGCTAAGAGAGAGGGAGAGTGCAAGAGAGGGAATAAGAGGAAGAAGTGAGCCAATGGTGGTGAAAATGGGAGAGGGTCTTTTATTTATAAACCTTTCCTCATTAAATGAGCCTCACAAGTGGCCTAATAGTATAGCACCCTAATTTGATGATGTGGCACCCTAGGGTTCTAAGGAGATGATTAATAACTTTTGTGTAATCTCTTTATTGGTTTGCTTAAGCTAGTGAATCCTCCCTTAATCATGACTTGTCTTTTTGGTTCTCCAAGCCAAATTCTCTTATGAGCAGTACCAAATCTCCACTTGCCACATAAGTAGGTGAGCCATAGCTTTTCATTTAATGCCAAGACTTGGTAATCATTAGTCTTGGATAGCTTGCCAAGTAAATTGATGATTCATTCCCTCATTAAATGTCTAAGATTTGGTCATCATGGCTTTTGGATTTGGTCACATGTTTCTTGTTACTCAAGTAGCTTGCAAGTTACTTAAGTTATCACATGTAATAATAACCAAATCCTCCTCCTTGCCACCTAAATTCCTTACCACCTGAGTTGATGAGTCATGCTCTTCATTTATGGATTAACATCTAAAGAACATTTTACAAACATGAGATGGAAACCAATGTAAGCGCTAATATTATTAGGCGAGAGCTTTTTATGTTCATTCATAGTCAACTATATCATTTAGACCAATGTTTGTGGCCAATTCATGATTAGGCGAGGTTGTAGGGGTGTGCAACCGGACCAGTTCTACTTGGGAACAGGACCAACCTATCCAGAAAATAAGTCCGAGATTGATTCCTATTAAAATCGATTCCTAAAATTCGAAATTGGTTTGAAATGATCCGGTCCTAGTTTCGAGTGAATGCCCACTAGAGAATCGGACCGACAAGATGTTTTAGAACCAATTTTGGAACCAATATTGTAAGCCCAAAAGTCCAAAACCTTATATTTTTTTTTCCTTTGATTTCTAATCTTAGAACCACATTTTTCCTTTTGCACAACACTTCTCCTTCATCGTTCCTCTTCTTCGCTCGCTTCCTTCCCTCGTCGGCTTACAGTCGCACCATCCATTCCTGGCTCCTTCTTGTTTTATTTCGTCTCATCAACAAAGAAGACCTCATTTGTAAGCCCTATATGTGTCTTATGTTATCTAGGTTTCCTGTTCAGTCCCATGCTCTGATGTTGTTTCGCTCTCTTTTGGAGTTTCAATCGAACGTCGTGGGTTGTTCTTTCTTGTGCTCGTCATGCATTTTGGTTTTTTTTTTTGTGGATTTGATGATGTTTTATGCTGAGAATTGGGTGGATGAAAGCTCATGTGAAGCTTCTTCTCCTTCTTCCCTCCCAAGATTGCCTCCCACCTCACTCCCGCTCTCTTCTTCCTCCTCCACCTTCCTCTTCAACCCTTCTTCTCTTACTAGAAGCATCAAGTGCACTAAATTGTGTTGTCACAATAGCAATTCACTGGTTTTTGGGTTGGGCAGGAGGCGAAATTAGAGGGCGAAGAGGGGTTTGACTTGTAATGCCTTATTCGATCTCGGTGTGCCCGAGCTCATCATCATTGTGGGTATTGCCGCACTAGTGTTTGGGCCCAAGAAGTTTTTAGAAGTGAGGAAATTAGGAGGAATACATTGTTGTACTTATTGATTACATATGTTTAATGTTTCAATACAAATGAAGAGGATTACATTGTTGTTTTCTCAAGTATATGTAAATTTTGAAGCCATATAGGATATCAGGTGATTGCAAAACAGGTTCCAATGCAAACGGGATAAACCATGGAGTCGGATCGGAAAAATAGGTAGGTTCTAAAACAAATTCCAGTGCAAACAACGTAGAGTACATGTTCCAAAAAAGGAAACTAATTATAATAGAGTAAAGTATAGGGTCCAGGTCTGGAAACTACCCATCCTAGACCGATCATCCCTACGAGGGCGGACGTAGCCAAGCTTGATCGGCGTGGCTAAGTCGGCGGCCTATCTGGCCTAGCACATGGGTTGGACTAGCTGGGCACAAAGCCGAGTTGATTGAGCTTAGGGCTAGCTTATGACTTGGCACAAGACTGAGCTCATGGCTTGGCGCATGACTAGGACTAACCAGCACATGATTGGGCTTGTCGCGGGTGCATGGCTAGGTGGTAAGATCTTGAATTGATTTATGAATGATTTTTAATCGATCGTGATCTATCGCAAGTGATCCATGATCGATTCATTATTGGTTCATGACCGGGCATAGTCAATTTGTGGTCGACTCTCAATTTTTATGTGGTTGTGTGGAATTGATCGATCCATGACCGACACATGATCGCATGGGATCAGTACATGACTGAGTGAAATCACCCACGACTAATGCATGACTACACGAGATCAATCCATGATCATCTATCTATCCATGGTGGTGCATAATCATCTAACATCCGTGATTTTTGTCCTATTTGAAATAGCTATGATTCTAGTATGCTAGTGGCGAGAATTGACCATGGATCGATTCGAGAGATTAACCATATACCGATTGAAGAATCAATCATGGATTAATCAATGGATCAACCATGGACCAATCTAACGACCATGCAAGTGGATTTGAGTTGTTCGGTTAATGAATGACGCCCCACCATAACAGTTGATTGAGGGATGGTCACGTATCATCACGGATCGATGGGCGATCATGAAACAATCCCAAACAGTTGTGTTCTGATCTCAAGTAATTCCACATGGTCATGTACCAACTACGAGTGACCATGAGTTGACCCGGTATGATGTGTTAGTTATGGATTGACCGATCTTGAACAACCACATGACAATTGGGAGTTGATCGGATCGGGCCTAGAGTCGGTTTAGAAGCCGATCCACTTAGCTAGACCCGTCGGCCAGCCATTGAGTCCACACCTTAGGCCACTAACCTAGTCGAGAAGGCAAATTGTACCTATGACAACCACACCAATGGTGGCTTCGTAACAATTGCACTTTTAATGGTCTATGTCCCATGCTTGCCTATTCTTTAGAAATGGAAAAGATAGAATATTCTAAAACCCCTTGGTCATTTAATGAAGGTGGTGATTCACCATCTTAGGTCTCCACTTGAGGATTTAATAATCATTACCTAAGATTTACCTAAGGGGTTAAGTAAGGGACTCTTGAACAAATGTACTAATAGAAAAGAGACACGATGGCTAATTATTACTATTCTAAGGCCTAGGTGCCACACAACTCTCTTTAGGGTGCCACATATTCAAAGTGACTTATTCTTTAAGAATGGGTCAATTACCTAAGTGAACTAATTGGAAGAGAACTTGGCAGAATATTCTAAAAGACCAAAACTTGAAATGCATTTAATTTAGGCATGTGCTAAATATCCAAGCCTCATGATGAATCAAATCCAGGCATTTAATGAGAATGATGAGTCATTGACTTAAATGTCCATGGAAAATATGATCATCATTACCATAGGATTCTCTTTGGAGAATAAGTAGGTTAAGTCATGATGGCATGGTATAAGTGGTCCAATGGGAGAGAAACAAGTAAGTCAACAATCATTACATTAGGTCATTAGATTGACACTTCATAAACTTAAGTGTGCCACCTTGCAAATTAGTGCGCCACCTCAATTTTACAGTTGTGCCACTCTAAGAAAGGTGATTGAGTCATTTGGACAAGTAATGATGACGACGATATCTATAAATAAGATGAGCTCCTCATTCATTTTCACCATTTAAGCCATCTTGCTCTTTACACGCGATTCTTTCCCTTGCTCTCGGCCTTGCACCATTGGCCCTCATTAAGTCGCTCACGCTCGTTTTTGAGGTCCATCTAGGTCAGTAAGATCCCTAATTCTCCTCTAGGGTAGTAGACTCTATTATTGAGTTTGTGTCATGACCTACCCTTCGGGGGAAGGAAATAGGTTTAGGGGTATTGCCTAAAGGGTGAGCCTATAGCCCATGATTGCCCATGATTAGGCATGGGCTCTCCCAAGCCCATACCCTGCGTGACATTGGATATTTTTAGGAATTTCGCAAAAGGAGTTGCCACTAGCCTATTGGGGTCGGCCAGAAACCAAGTGAGGTATAGGAGTATATCTCACTTTCTACACAACTAGATAATCTAGGGTCAGGAACTTGATTGCACTAATTAACCAATTAATGCTCTTTCAATACCTAATCTTGTTCAGTTTAAAAGAAAGGATTTTTGTCAGGTAGTTTGGATTGATTTTATACCTATCCATTAACATATGATGTGATTATGCATGTGAGCAATCATTAAAGTAACAATCATAGTTACCAAGATCCTAATTGCAGTAAAAATAAACACGTGCAATTAAACATAATTAAATATGCAAATTAAACATACGATATAATCAAAATACGAGTAAGTAAAGGCCTAATTACACTAAGAAGGCAAAATATGGCAATTCCTAACCAAACCCCATCATTTTTGAATTTTTGAATTTTTTTGAATTTTTTGAATTTTTTTGAATATTTTATTTTAAAATATTAAAATAATTTTTCTTTGGGCCGGACTCGGGTCGACCCGGTCGGGCAGGTCGGTCAGACCCGCCAGGGTTCGACCCGGCTCAAGGTCGAGCCGATCGGCTTGCCCAAAATACAAGGCCCAACCAGCCTTGGTCGTGCCTTCGTGCAATTGGATTGGGCCCAACCTATGGGCCCAATCTCTACTTCCCCCCACGCAGAAAATGAACCCACGCAAGTCCGTGACCTAAATCAACCCACAAGCCCAAGCTCGGCCCCGATTTGCACCCGACCCAGCTCCTAAACCGCGACCCGATTCCTAAGAAAACCCTACCAGGATCCGACCCACCCTTGACCCAGTTTCTAACCTTCTTCTTTAGGGGCTCTGTGTTGATAGTGGCAGCAACTGCGGGCAGCGAGGGGCGATGGCGATTGGGCGAGCTGGCACGACAATGCTCGCGACGCAGGCACTACAGTAGCAGGAACAAAGGCAACATGACGAGGACTCGGGATCTGGTGCTCGAGCTGACACGCTAGGACAGAGGTGTTGGGTCGTGGCGACAGCGGGCGTCGGCATTCTGAGGTGGTGAGCGGTCAGTGATGGAAGCGATTGAGCGTCGCGGTGGTGGTGTTCGGAGGCGGCGAGCGAAGCTCACCGGTTGTAGGTCACGACAGAGATTGGCGGACGAGCGAGAGAGGTAGGGCGAGCTGCTCTTGCGTGGCAAAGATGATGGCTCGGTCAGTGGCGTTAGGGCGTGGCTGGCATGGTGGTGACACAAGCTCGCAGGTGAAGTGGTGGCACAAGCTCATGGGCCAGGAGGACTTCCAACGGTTGGTGGGATGACGGCCGACTCGAGTGGAATGGTGGTGGTGCAAAGAGACCGACAGCCCCCTCTACTCACTCTCTTCCTCTCGCTATCTGTGTTGCCTGTGCTATGTTCCTTTTTCTCTGTCTACTTCAGATTTGGGTTCCTGGGAATACGGCGGCGAACAGTGACAATTGGGTGGCTCGTCGGCGACGGTGGCAATGGCTCGGAGGCTCTTGCTCCTCCCAATCTCTTGAGCTATCCCTCTCTCTCTTTGCTCTTTCCTCTGTGTTTTTCTCTATTTCGTGCTCTCCCCTCTTATTCCATTTTCCTTATGCAAGTCGTTGTCCTATCATGCCAGTTGCTGGCCAAGTTGATCTCGACCTGCGGATCACGCTAGTTGCTTACCATCTCGATCTACCTGCTCCTCCATTGCTGCTCCTTCTGCTGCTCTATTTTCTATTTTTGCAGGTCCTGAAACGAAGACTAGTCGGAGGGAGGAAGATGGGGCGCGGGCTGAGTCGACAGGGGAAGAAGGTTGGGCCTCTGGGTAAGAAGGCTGGGCCACGGGGGAAAAGAAGAGGAAGGCAAGCAGGATGGGCCAAGGCCGGGTCCGGCCCGACCCGACATTTTATTTAAATTAATTAATTTTTAATTTTTTTATAATAATAATTTTTGACTAATTCCTAACCTTTAATGCTATTAAATCTTAAATAAAATGGAAAAATTTAGGTGTCAACAGCTGCTCCTCTTTGAATGGGAGCTCGAAGAGGTTCCCTTCAAAGACAAGAGAAACCTAAATTTTGCCCCTAGATAATGGCAATCGAGGCTACAAACGGGAAAAAGATAAGAAGGGATGACCTTACTTTGTAAAAGATGTCCCTCGACCGAGATGGAAAAGTCTTATTGTATGATAACGAGTTTCAACTGGAAAATGGGTCTCACCGTGTAAAAACGGGTCTCGATTTGATATTGATAGTCTCACCGTGTACGAATGGATTTCGGCGGGAGGAAGGTCTCACCGTGTATAAACGGGTTTTGACTGGGTATGATAGTCTCACCAAGTACGAACGGGTTTTGACCGGGTACGATAGTCTCACCGTGTACGAACGGGTTTCGACCGGGTATGATAGTCTCATCATGTACAAACGGGTTTCGACCGGGTATGATAGTCTCATCGTGTACGAACATGTTTCAACCGGGTATGATAGTTTCACCGTGTACGAACGGGTTTCGATTGGGAGGAAGGTCTCACCATGTACAAACGGGTTTCGACCGGGTATGATAGTCTCACCGTATACAAATGGGTTTCAACTGGGAGGAAGGTCTCACCGTGTACGAACGGATTTCGACCGAGTATGATTGTCTCACTTTGTGTAGAACAGGTTTCGACTAGGTATGATATGGGAGGAAGGTCTCACCATGTATGAATAAGTTTCAACCGGGTATGATAGTCTCATCGTGTATGAACGAGTTTCAACTGGAAGGAAGGTCTCACCGTGTACGAACGAGTTTCGACCGGGTATGATAGTCTCATTGTGTACAAATGGGTTTCGACTGGGAGGAAGGTTTCACCATGTACGAACGGGTTTTGACCGGGCATGATAGTCTCACCATGTACGAACGGGTTTCAACTGGGTATGATAGTCTCACCGTGTACGAACAGGTTTCAACTGGGAGGAAGGTCTCATCGTGTACAAATAGGTTTCGACCGAGCTGAAAATACATGGTTTTGAGGAAAATCCATGGACCTTTGTAGATGACATAGTTTAAGGTTGACCATGAACCTTTTGAAAATCGCATTTTAAGGATAGACTCATAAACATTTTAAATGAGTGGTTTAAGGATAGACCCACTAACCGTGTGGTTTAAGGATTGACCCACGAACCGTGTGGTTTAAGGATGACCTACGAACCTTGTGGTTTAAGGATAGACTCACGAACCTTGTGGTTTAAGGATAGACTCACCAACCGTGTGATTTAAGGATAAAGCCACCAACCTTGTGGTTTAAGGATAACCCATGAACCGTGTGGTTTAGGAAAAGCCACTAACCTCGTGGTTTAAGGATAAACCCACAAACCTTGGAAATGACATGGTTTAAGACTGACCATGAACCTTTGGAAATGACGTAGTTTGAGGCTAACCACGAATCTTTGGAGATGACATGGTTTGAGGCTGACCATGAACCTTTGGAGATGGCATGGTTTGAGGCTGACCATGAACATTTGGAGATGGCATGGTTTAAGGCTGACCATGAACATTTGGAGATGGCATGGTTTAAGGCTGACCATGAACATTTAGAGATAGTATGGTTTAAGGCTGATCATGAATCTTTGGGTTTTTAGGAAAGCACTCGCTAACCTCTTGAAGACAGCATGGCTTCACTGAGGAATCCTGTCAAATGTATCTTGAGCAAATGTCATTAGAGACGTCATCAAGAGACGTATTGGCAATAATAAAGCATTAATTGAACGGGCTAATCAATCTAAGTCCAACTACTTTAAAAAAAAAGAAAAAATATTTGATGTCAATCAGGATCATGTGGCGCAAAACTGTCATCTTGCTTGGGAATATATCATTAATCATCAAATTCTCCGAGAGTCAAGTTCTTATCAGAACGGCTACGACTCGTGAAAAAGGTTCATTGAGCATGCCAAACTAGAGCTTCTTAGTCAGAAAGGGTTTCTCACACACTCTTGATAAAATGGCTGCTTGATCCCATCCATTTGTGTGGGAAGTAACAGATTGCTGAGGGTATCTCACATAACCCATGTCAAAGGCTTTTAGAAACATTCGCAATGAGCACAATCTGATCAATCATAAAGGTCTTTTGAAGGATCGCAATATAGGCTTGGTTATGGGCTTATACAAAGGGATTATTACTTTGAGGCCAATAAAGGGACATTTGTCGCTATCTTCATCGAGTTTACAAGTCGAGAACTCGGAAGATAAACAAGATAGAATTACCTCCACTCCTTCAAGCGTAGATTCTTTGTGGCATTCTCATTTTCACTCAAACCATCCCAATCAGAAGAGACTTCGGAAGAGGGTTGTAATGTTGGCTCGAGAAAGGCTCAAAAGGCTTAAAATTTTCAAGAGGGTTTTTAGGAGTTAGTGATCATCATGGCATCGTGATTTAAGTCACTCGACCTTTCAAAAGCATTTGGCTTTTGAAACACTGCACATCTCGAAAGTCTCTTGACTAATCATTTCTGCATAGGAGTTTTACTCTTTTCTAATTTCCTTTGCACTTACGATGATTTTTTTACGCAAGCACTTGGACTTTGATAATTTTTTTAACATAAGATGCAGCCTTTTGGCTATTTTTCTTGACGGGTGTTAGCCTTGCTTTTACCAGGCACACTGCTTTTTCATACCCCCTAGTTTGTCAAACTTTTTGCTCTTTGAACTTTTGTAACTCTTATGACTTTTGAGATGCTTTTCACATTTTCTCATAACTGTCAATTGTATTTGGTCAATTTTTATGCCTTGTCCCAGTGAAGGGAGATGATCATCGCTCGGGGTTCAGAAATGAATAATCAGGCCCAAATTGGTTAAAGCAATGGGTATCAGTGTTTGGGTAGAGAAGAAAATGCTCTTCTTCACCTTGGGATGAGTCAAGCTCTAATGAGAATTCCTCTAAAGCTATCACTAGAAGATTGATGTAAGTGAAAGTAATAGAATCTTTATCAATCTTTTGCTCTATGACACAATCGTAACCTCTATGCTACCCCACTTTGTAGAGTCATTCTCGACAGGGGGTACTTTGAAGGATCATCCTTATTCTGCCAAAGGGGTAGTAAGAGATTAGTTCAATGCTTGGGATTAGTGAAGGAAACGCCTTTATCATTTCGATCTTTGCGCTCAATGTGAATGAATCATTCGTCCTAAGAGGTCGCTTTTCACTCAACTCTTAAAAGTGTTTGAAGAATGTGTTTGGAAGTGACTTACATTTCTTCATCCTAAGCACTTCTTGTTTGGCATAGTTAACGTCTCAATTTTACTCTGCTGAGATCATCTAAGTAAATCAATCTCCATAGGGAAATTTGATTCAAAATGAATAACCCACAAAACGAGAAAACTACTTTGAGATAAAAATGATGCTAAAAAAGTTTATAGAAAGTTTTGTTCAATTATTCATTTTTGTGCTTGTCTCTAAGAAAGTGCCAAAGGTTTTTTTTTTTTTTTGTAATGGAAATTCTCCATTTTTTCTTTTTCTTTTCTTTTTCACTTTAAAAAATTGAGAAGAAGGGTACTTACTTGCGTCATGGTGACTCGGTAACCCTGGAAAGAATGTGAAAGAATATGTTAGTGCAAAAATCTTTAGGGATTGAAATGTTGGAAATGATACATTATTACCCTTCATTTGCTTTCATCCTTCGGGCGCTAACATTTCTTGGATTCACCTTCGTGGATATTTGGTAACTTGACAATACCCTTCCCTTGCATTTGCCTTTAAGTGTTTGATGTTTTCCTGATTTCCTTGGTAGAAGGCGTTGCTTCTACGATCAAGGTACAATTTTTTTTTTTTTCATTTATCACCCTATAAGAAGAGGAGATGAAATGGGTTATCTTCATACTTAATTAGGTTCAATTGAGGAACGATACATTCTTTCTTGATGAATTGACAATATTGTTCCAGCACACTTCATTGGTGGGGGAAGGAGAGATTTTTCTCCAAATCAAACGTTATTCTCCCACTCTTCATTTGACAAACCTTTGTTTTGTCGAAGTCTGTCTTGTACCAAGGAAAATGACATGTCATTTTTTATGTTGAAGATAATCAAGTTTAGGAACGAGATACATCATTTTCAAAGTCGAGTGATCAACATCCCAAGGTATCTTTCATGGAGGAAGGGATAATATTGCCCCTCTGTTTCATCATTTGAATATTTCTTTGTTTAAGATAAACATGACTCAATAATGCTCCATCGTGTTTGTTGGAACGTTACAAAATTTGGTACTGTTGATGTCTCCTTGACAATGAAAAGAAAATCATGTTAGAAATGGTATCAGAGATGGATAATTGGAATCGATATAGTTTACTCTTCATTCGAATTCACCCTTTTGGATACTTGGCAACTCCCTTCATTTGTCTCATCATGCAAAGTGAACGAGATCGATGGGCTATTTTGGCACCTAAGGTATTTATGAATAACGAAACTTTCCCAGAACGAAATTCAACTTCATTCCGCCTCTATGGAAAATTGGCACTGACGATGCCTCAACGCATGCTTACTCCTCAAGTTCCATGAGCTTACAATTTTATCTTTTAGAAGGGCCGATGCCGGTCTCAAATAAACTCCTCATTCTACCCAAGAAAGAGACCATGCGAAGAGAGGGTCTTAAGCAAAGCTTTCTGGTAATTCATTTTGGAAGGTAGACGTAAAGATTCGCTTGAAACACTTCTGAATTCGTTTTCTTTTTGTGTGTTTTTTTGGGTGATTTTCACAAAATTGAATTCCATCATAAATAAAAAAATGAGTCGCATGGTTTACGAAAGCATCAATTGGATTCACAATCAAAACCCAAAATGGAAAACAAGATTCTTAACAAGAATAAATACAATGATAAAATACAAGAAACTCTTGTATAGATGAAAGTAAAAATCAACTCTTGTCCTAGCTCTAGAATTCACTTCTTTATGTGGTCACCACGAGAATGTCAAGTAGCATCGTGCAGTACGTGAATGAGAGAAAATGATATCTCAATGAGGTCGCTTCTTACAATAAAATCGAGGCGACAGTACATGCCCCATAGTCCTTATTACAGAGGTTTAGTATTTCGCCAAGATTTTATCATAAGATATGACATCATTAAAATAATCAATCAACGGCCATCAATCAAATGTCCACTTTTATTCCAAAAGTTTCGTATGCAAAAGTGTCATTGATTTTTGAAAGATTGATTTGTGATTTTACTCCTAGAAAAATGAAGTGACTTCTATTTTGAGAAATTTGTACACAAAATGATTTGCATTTTAGTCCCAAAATGTGAGAATGAGAGAATTTGACAAAAAATGCAATTTCAATTTTTGTGCCCCAATATAAATTCACAACTTGAAAGTTTTTTTTTTTTTTTTTTTTTTTTCAAGATGATTTCGAGCCCATAACTAGAAATTTAAACAAAACCATGTGTTCAACGGGGCCAAATCAAAGTGTTTAGAACTTGCATTCAATGTTCACTTATCAAAAGTGATTGCTAATTTTTTCAATTATAAGCCTACAGCATCGAGAGCAATCAATTGATGTCCGTGAATTTCAAAATGGAAGTTCAATACAAAATGAGCAAATAAAAAGGAAAATGATACTTACAATGGGTGCCGACCTTTGTCTCTATTTTTTTTTTCAATTACATAGACATACACATGGGATGTGGTTCGATTTCTACTCTATTCGGCTCAAAATGAAGCCATAGGATTACCGGACTGAACCAACAAGATCGCAGCTAGGTCGTGTTACCCATGACTCCAACTTCATCAAAGAATTGACCCGTGTCACGCGGTTGCAGACTAGGGTGGGGACCTTTGACATCAAGAAAGAAATTTCGGGGTTGAGATGGACGACTCGTACTACATGATTATAGTCGAAATGGTATCCACCTCAACACCATCCTAAGAAATCATATGCAGCCTAGGTCCGGCGACAGGTTGTGTGTGCTAGGGTGTAGTGCAATGCAAATGATACATGCACAACAATTTATAGGCAAACAACACTTCGTACATAAAAAATAAACCATACATTCCTACACCTCCCTACAAGATAAAGGTGAGCAAACACTTCCCCTTATATCTCTCATTCTGCAAGAACATTTAACATTTTTAATTTTAGGGGCATACTTGGAATCCTCGTTGCCAAACAAAAATATTTTTAATCAAGATTAATTTTGGCCTAAGTCCTCTAAGGTTTAAAACTAAGTCCCCAGCGGAGTCACCAAGTTGTCGCGACCTATCCTTCGGGGGAGAGAACGGATTTAAGGGTATTGCCTAAAGGGTGGGCCTATAGCCCATGATTGCCCATGATTGGGCACGGGCTCTCCCAAGACCATACCTTACATGACATTGGGATATTTTTAGGAATTTCACTAAAAGGAGTCACTACTAACCTATTGGGGTCAGCTAGAAACCAAGTGAGGTATGGGAGTATTTAATTAACCAGAGAATCTAGGGTCGGGGACTTTATTACACTAATTAACCAATTAATGCCATTTCGGTACATAATCTTGTTCATTTTAAAAGAAAGAATTTTTGTCAAGCAGTTTAGATTGATTTTATACCTATCCACAAATATATGAGGTGATCATGCATGTGCACAATTATTAAAGTAACAATCATCACTACCAAGATCCTAATTGCGGTAAAATTAAACACGTGCAATTAAACATAATTAGATATGCAAATTAAACATACCATATAATCAAAATACGAGCAAGTAAAAGCTTAATTACACTAAGAAGGCAAAATATGACAATTCCTAACCAAACCCCATCATTTTTTAATTTTTGATTTTTTTTGAATTTTTGAATTTTCTAATTCTTTTTAGAAAAAAATATTAAAATAATTTTTTTTTTTTTTGTCCAGACCGGGTCTAGTCCGGTTTGACTCGATCGAGGCGAGTCGGTTAGACTTGCCCGGGTTCGGCCCGGCAAGGGTCGGGCCAATCGGCCCGCCCAAAATACAAGGCCTGACCAACCTTGGTCGGGCCTTCATACAGCTGGATTGGGCCCAATCTCTACTTCCCCCCACGCAGAAAATGAACCCACGCAGGCCCGCGACCTAAATCGGCCCACAAGCCTAAACTCGACCCTGATTCGCACTCAACCCAGCTCCTAAATCACGACTCAATTCCTAAGAAAACCCTACCCGGATCCAACCCGGCTTTGACCCAACCTCTAACCTTCTTCTCTAGGGGCTCTGCGTTGACAGCGGCGGCGGTGGCAAGTAGCGAGGGGTGACGATGCTTGGGCGAGTTGGCACGACGATTTTTGCGTGATGCAGGCGCTGTAGCGAAAAGAACAAAGGCGGTGTCGCAGGGACTTGGGATCTAGTACTCGAGCAGACGTGCAGGGTCGAAGGCGTTGGGTCATGGTAGCAGCAGGCGTCGGCGTTTTGAAGCGGTGAGCGGTTAGTGACGGAAGCGGTCGGGCGTCGCGGCGGTGGTGTTTGGAGGTGGCGAGTAAAAGCTCGGCAGCTGCAGGTCACGGTAGAGATGGCAGATGGTAGAGGCAAGGGCGGGCTACTGCCTGGCGGAGATGATGGCTTGACTGCTAGCATTAGGCGATGTTGGCACGGTGGTGACGCGAGATCGCAGGTGAAGCGGTGGTGCGAGCTTGTAGGCGAGGAGGACTTCTAGCGGCTGGTGGGACGACGGCCGACTCAAGTGGAACGGCGGTGGCACGAGGAGGCCGGTGGCCCCCTCCCGTCACTCTCTCCCTCTTGCTCTCTGTGTTGCCCATGCTATGTTCCTCCTTTTCTCCGTCCACTTCAAATCTGGGTTCCAGGGAAGATGGCGGCGAACAACGTCAATTGGGTGGCTTATCAGTGATGGTGGCGGTGGCCTGGAGGCTCCTGCTCCTCCCGACTCTCGAGCTTTCCCTCTCTCTCTCTCTACTCTCCCTTTGTGTTTTTTTTTCTCTATTTCATGCTCCCCCTTCTTATTCCATTTTCCTTCTACAGGTCATCGTCCTACCATGCCAGCTGCTGGCCAGGCTGATCCCGACCTGTGGATCAAGCTAGTCGCCTGCCATCCCGATCCGCCTGCTCCTCCATCGCTGCTCCTTCTGCTGCTCTGTTTTCTATTTTTGCATGTCCTGCAGCGAAGACCAGCTAGAGGGGGATGATGGGGTGCGGGCCGAGCCAACGGGGGAAGGAGGCTAGGCCGTGGGGTAAGAAGGCTAGGCCGCAAGGGAAAAGAAAATGAAGGTAGGCGGGCCGGGTCCGGCGGACTGACTTTTTTTTTTTTTTAAATAATTAATTTTTAATTTTTTTTCATAATAATTTTTGACTAATTCCTAACCTTTAATGCTATTAAGTCTTAAATAAAACGGCAAAATTTAGTTGTCAAAAGTTTGGTTAGGTGCTCACCCATTCAAGCCATGGTAGATGTAAGATCCTTAGTTTGGTTTTCTCATGTTGGTGCTTGAACGTGTGTTTGAAATGTTCACGCTTGGAATAAGGTCAAGGTTCGCGTGGGTTAGGTCCAACAAGAGGCAAGATCACTCAAAGCCATGAGGCCTTGGATTGGTATCAAAGCATGCCAGTTCCAAGTCTCATTCGATGCGAGGATCGCTGAAGGCCGTATGATCTTGGATCGACATTGAAGCGGCTAGTTCTAAGTCTTAATCGATACGAGGATCACCTAAGTCACAAGGTATGACATTCTGAATTTCAAATTCTGATTTCAATTAGATAAGTCGGGCATTTCATCAACGCGACTATAGTGCTTTTCTCTAAGATGGCCACTCATGAGATAACTAGACTATCTAATGAAGCCATTAAGGATTTTAAGGCAAATAGACCTAAGGATTCGACTAGGAATCGGTTGCTCAACCGTATTCATCTGCCGAGATCATTATGGCACATACGTAAATCGATTAGAGATTAGAAATAGGTTGGTTCGACTAAGATGAGTGGTTAAATGTGGGTGATCCCACTAAATTGCAAAATTCTCATCGATCGAGACTAGTTTGATTTTTTTTATCGTTTTGGTACCATGTGTATGTATTCAACGCCAATGTGTCGAAGGGGCCCATTGTGGCTCAAAAAGAATTGACCACGGGTTATTTGCACTAAAAAGTTCTGAAAGCTACTCGGTAACCTAGGTCACGCAAAAAACGCGCCGGATTGAAATTAACCACGAATTTGAATCCGATTTTAGAAATTTAAGGTTTTGTCATGTCAGAATAAATTTTAGGAACATTGACTTAGTCTCAAAAGATTTTTTCTACAACCCAAGACTTTTTGAGAAAAAGTCATCATAGGGTCGTTTTTGTCCAAAAATTGTCGGGGATCGTTTTTTATTACGAAATTGGGAAGTAAGTGGGATCAATTGGTGAGGAAAAATACCAATTGGATTGGTGAGGTGTCGATTGAATTTATTGATGCTGAATTGTGTGGAATTAAGGCAAGATTAAGTAACCAATGGAGAGGAAACTGAGGAAAATTCGTATGCCTCCCACCACCACAACTTATGGACCATTTCAAAGGCCTTCTAGAAGGAAATTAAGGCTGGAAATTACAGGTGGAATCCAGCCATACAAAGGGGATAGGGTCAAGGGTACAAATGAGGAGAATATGTGAGCAAGTGGCCCCCTTCTTATAAGCAGCCTTCTTCTTCAATCCACTTGCTTTCTCCATGGTTGAGTAACTTTTGAAGCTTCAAAGAACTAGAGAAAACTCCATCTCATCCCCCTTGGCCGTCGCACGTATGTTGGAACCACCGTAGGACCTTATTCCTCCTCTGTTTTCTCTTCCGCCAGTTTCTGCTCCAGCCAACCTTTCGCCAAAGATCCGAGTGAAAAATGATCTTCTCGAACGAATTAACCTTCGTGCCACCCACCGTTGTTCTCAGCACATCCAAATCGTTCAAAGGACCCTGACCTCGCACCAAACGGAGCCGCCGGCCATCCTATACGCCGGCAAGAAGAAACCGGTTGCCGGACCATCTGGAAGCCACCCGCCTACACTGTTTCGCAACTTTTGGCCATTTTCTCCCCATTTCGACCCTATCTCCACCCATACCAACCACCATCAAGCCCCCTTAACCCTCGAGAGCCACTGATTGCTAACCACCTGCTCACCGGAGCTCCGATCAGCCCGTTTCCTCGCCGTTCAGCAGTTAGTTCTCCTCTATCCAGCAAGCAGAAGCAGAAGCAGAAGCCGAACCAGCCTTTGTTTTCTTCTTTTGCAGCCCAAAATAAAGAGCAAAGCAGTGGGTATTCTAGCAGCTTGTAGGCCCGTTTTAGCCCGATTTCTGGCCCCGAAAGCTAGGCCCGCCTTGGGAAGAATCAAGCCCCGTTGCGTCCCCATCGATTTGAATCGATTGGCTCGCCGAATAAGTGAGTTTAACTCACTAATCCTCTCTTAATAGACTAATGATGGTTAGGGTTAATTAGATTTAATTAAGTGTGATTAGGTGGATAGATTAGATTAGAATAATTAATTTAGTACTTTACCGATGCATGTTAGGTGATTAGTGATAGGGTTAGTACGAACACTTAGACGGGGTGAATAGGTGATCAAAGAAATTTTTGTGATTCTTTAACAAAATTAATTTTTAAGCGTAATAAGCTGAAGGTGTACAAAACTAAAGGTAGAAGTATAAAGTTGCAATTTTAAAGTAAGGAGATAAGGGAAAGAGAATTAAGACACATAGTTTATAGTAGTTTGGCTTAGACTAAGCCTACGTCAACTCTCTCGCACTAAAAGCCCACCGGTTGGATTCCACTATGAATCAAAAGAGATTTTACAGTCTCACGTCCTTGATTTCACAGTGTAGAGACTACTACACTTCCTCAAGGTCTTACAAGTATTTAATCTCTCTTTTGAATACAAGAAAAGCTTCAGACTTTGGAATTTTTCTTTCACGCATACACTCGAATAACTTGAGCATCCTTCTTATATACTCCTTCATGCCTTTATAACCGTTAGCACATTCCAAAAGAGTTCTTCCAATCAACCCGTTCGACGGAATCAATTAGGAAGATCTCGAGTTATTTAAAGAATGTGATGATAGCCTACCAATTCTGCTCGCTCATACAATCAGGATCTAGGTTTCCATAAGTAGAACCTTCCAAGTATATTTTACCAATCAAGGGATCTAACATACTCGAATTAATTTCAATACGAATAATAGATCTCGAGGTGCAATCTCCAGCCGTGAGATCTTCTTCAACTGCACAAACCAAATCCTTAAAGATATACCCGCATCTGGATAAGTCTTCTTTAATGGATAATACTTCCTTTCGTCGGTCTGGAAACTGTCAATGAGGGCAGACTTTAAATCTTGAGTCTGGAGGTCTTCAAACTTTGACGATAGAGTCTGCAAGTCTTTAGACTAGACTGATGGAAACATTTTGTCAACTTCAAAACAGATAAGGAAGTTTTCTCGAACAATCTCCCCTTTTTATGGTGACAAAAATTTCCTGCAGATTTGGAAACATTGCCTGCAAAACAACACTTAAGCAAATCAAGATTTCTTATAAAAGATAATTGGATTAGGATAAGGACAATAGCAATTCTGCAACCACAAAAAACAAGTTAGTCCTGTAAGAGCAACCATCGTTATCAATAACATAGCTTAAGTTACTTGCAAGCATTGTCAGTTCAAACCAGTCCAAGTCATAACCACACCAGACAAAGGATAAAGTCCAAAATAGTAAAAAAAAAAAAAAAACATCAAATCTACATAAAACCTCTCCCCCTTTTTGTCAACAGCAAAAAGTGGAGGAAAAATGAAAAAAAGTTGGTTGAAAAATGAGTCAAAATCATGGTTTTTTAGGAAGGTAAACAAGTTCGAATTCTCCCATAGAATGCATTGTCCTCTCAAGCCGTTCAAAATTCTGCTTTAGTGACTAAAAATCTTCACCTTGCACAATAGACTGAACTTGAGTCTTCAGAGCTTGTAACTGATCGTGTAGAGACACTGAAGTGGCCTTAAAAGCATTCTTGAGATCTTGCATCTCATATCCCATAGCATATTGCTGTTTCTTGGCGTTTAAAATAATTTCCAGCAGTCTCGAAAAGTTCGCTATTTGAGTTGATGCAGAACTAGGACCAGCTGAGTCAATTCCAGAGATTTTGAGAATGGATGGAACTTCAGCAGATTGATCACCACGACTGTCTTCTGGATAATGTGAGGCATAAACATCCTCTGGGTTTGTTGTAGAACGACTTACATCACTAGCAAATAAAGGTGAAGAAATACCTTTTGGTCCAACAGCTCTCCCTATTTTGTTGCCTTCGGGTGGAGTAGGTAAGTTTTTTTCTTGTTCAACTTTAGCTTCAAAGTGATGAAAGTCAGCAGTTCCTACCATCTCATAATCACTTGATAGGGAAACATCCAGCGTTAGCTCGAAAGAGTCTTCTTGACCCTGATCTTGTTCTCCTTCTTTCTCTTCCTCTTCCTCTTCTTCTTCTTCCTCTTCTCTTCTTTCTTCCTCCATCTTCCTTTATTCATCCTCTTCCTTCTCTGTCTCTTCTCTTTCTTCTGCTGGCTCTGCTTCTTCAAAACTAACAAAACTCTTCAAATTACGTAAGGCTAAAAGAGTCATCTCATCCTCATCCTCTTCATCCTGCAAGATGAGAGTTCTTTTTCTCTTCACAAGAGCAGCCATGGGCTTCTTACCTTTCCTTTTTGTTGCAGCAAAGTCTTATTTTGCTTTTAGAGGAGACTTCTCTTCCACACGTTCCAATACCTTACTTAACTCTTGCAAGCGCATCTTTTTTATCATTTTGAATCCAATCACCATTAGAGAAATTGTTTACAAACTTAATGGAATAGGGATGTGAATTTTAAAATGTCTAAAAAGACGCGTGATAAGAGCATAATAAGGGAGTTGTCCCTTATCTTACAACTTTTCTATACATATGGAACATAATAGTGTGAGGTAGAGAAAATTTGATCCAAAATTGATAGCATGCATTAGTTTCGCTTCAGACCGATACACATCAGTCTTGGATGTCAACTTTAGCCTAATGCAGTTGATCACAATTTTATGTAACAAGATGTTGGTGGCATTCATCCTAGAATAGGATATCTTGCCTTCAGCATCCTTGTCTTTCACCAATGACTAAGTAGCATGAGCAAGAGGTACACCCAATGGTCGGAAACATCCTCTTTCCACCCCAATTAGATCAGCCAAAGTATCCATATCCACCAAAAACACCTTGTCTCTCACAAGTAAAAAGAGAAGCTATTTGCATCCACAAACGATAAATTCGAATAAAAGTATGCAGTGAGTTCAGTATAAGCAGTAGTGGATTTAGAACAAAAGTGCTCCAACTACAGGGCAGCAAACTTCTTTCATAGATTTATTTTCACTGAATCAAGGAAATCAAAATCAACATTCCTTGGGTGTATAACCCTTCTCTTCAGCAGATTCGAATAAACCCTTTAATGGTTCTTTGATATGAATAAATTAGAACCATCAGTAATATTTTTAGCCACTCCCATTCTAGGTTGAAAGTGGGAGAACATTCTTTCATCATCATCTAGTCCTTGAGGTTGATTAGCAGTCCTCATTCGTGGATCACTAGGAAAATTAGCAAAGGCTTTTTCAGCCGAACCCTTTTCGGCAATACCCATCTTTTCCATGTCACGCAAAAACAGAGTCTCGTTCTTATACCCCCTCTCTTTCAAGTATTCATCAATCAATGTCATAGGAGTTCCTCCTCTTTTTAGATTAGAATAGAGTTTGAAAGTGACTTTAGGAGTCAACGTTCTTATAGGTTCCGTTTCTTCCAAAACTTCTTCTTCTGGATGAGTCGGTGGAGGAGTTTGACGCTGCTGAGAAGGTTGTTGCTGATTTTGTTGCTGTTGAGGAGTAGGAACTTCTTCTTCGGTCAAGTCGAAGTGGGTAGGACCCTCGGGCATATGTCGTGGTCCCTTGCTCGTAATCCTTGATGATTTTCTTGAAGACATTGTCTCTTCCAATGGAGGAATTCACAAACTTGCTTGAAAAAAGGTGAAATTTTTTTAACAGATCGAGAGTGAAAGTGAAAGTAAATAGGAATTTTGTATCATAGGGTTTCAATGTAAAAACAAAGAAGACGAGTCTTGGCAGTATATAAAGCAAGTGAAGCGAGGTAAAAAACGTCGTAAAAGGAAAATAAAAATACCTTTTTAAAAATGAATAACTTCCCTTTTTGAAAAAAACTGTCTTTTCAAAATTGATAACTACATTTTTGAAAAAGAGAAACTTGGAAAGATAATTTCAATTAGTAATTAATAAATAACCGTACCTTTTTAAGTTTAAAATATTGAAAAAGAGCAACTTATAGTCGTAACTCTTGGTCTTTTGAGTCTGAATATCTTGGACTTTATCTTTGAGTCTTGAGCACATCCGGACTTTACTGGATAAGAAATGTGATGTTCAATTTGGTGCGAATAGACTCAAATAGGCTTTGTAAATGTCCGCCAGTTGATTCTTTGAGTCAATGAATTGAATCATAACTTCTCCATTTTGAACATGATCTCTAATAAAGTGATATTGAATCTCTATATGCTTTGCTCATGAATGAAGAATTGGATTCCTTGTGAGTTTAATTGCTTTGGTGTTGTCACATTTGATCTCGGTACACAAATCTTTAATTCCAAAGTCTCTCAATTGTTGTTTTACCCATAGGATTTGAGAGCAGCAACTTCCAAGAGCCACATATTCTGCTTATGTTGTTGAAAGAGCTACAGTGCTTTGCTTTCTTGAGAACCAAGATACCAACTTGTTTCCCAGCACTTGGCATGTACCAAAGGTGCTCTTTCTATCCACTCGGCAACCTGCTAAGTCTGCGTTTGGATACCCAAGGAGGGTAAAGTCTCCTTCTTTGGGATACCATAGACCCATATTTGAAGTAGTTGCAATGTATTTGATGATGCGTTTTGCGGCGCTTAGATGGGACTCTATTGGATCAGATTGAAATCTAGCACAAATACAAACACTGAACAAAATGTTAGGTCTAGAAATAGTAAGATAAAGAAGTGAACTAATAATACTCCTATAAAGTTTTGGTCAACTTTCTTTCCTTCTTCATCTTTATACAGCTTTGAAGAACTAGACATTGGTATCTCAGTCTTTTTGCAATTCTCCAATCCGAACTTTTTAATAAGTTCTTTTGTATATTTCTCTTGATGAATGAAGATTCATTCCTTCAATTGTTTTACTTGTAATCCGAGAAAGAAGGATAATTCATCCATCATGCTCATCTCAAATTCATCCTGCATAGGTTTAGAAAATTTCTTGCACAGGTTTTCATTAGATGATCCGAATACAATATCATCAACATAAATTTGAACAAGTAAAAAGTTTTTACCTTTCCTTTTATTAAACAAGGTAGTATCCACTTTTCCTTTGACAAAACCATTTTCATTAAAAACTTACTTAACATGTCATACCAAGCTCGAGGTGGTTATTTTAAACCATAGAGAGCATTTTTTAGTCTAAATCCTGAGTCTAGTCTCTTTGGGTCTTTGAAACCGGGAGATTGTTCCACATAGACTTCTTCTTAGATAAATCCATTCAGAAATGCACTTTTGACATCCATTTGGAATAACCTGAAATTCTTATAACAAGCAAAAGCAAGTAATAATCTAATTACTTCTAACCTTACTACTGGTGCGTAAATCTCATCATAGTCTATCCCTTATTCTTGCGTATATCCTTTGGCCATGAGTCTTGCTTTGTTCCTTACAACTTTTTCTTTTTCATCCATCTTGTTCCTAAAAACCCATTTAGCTCCAATAATAGATTTACCTTTTGGTTTAAGAGTTAATTCTCATACATCATTAACACTGAACTGCCTAAGCTCTTCTTGCATAGCTTCAATCCAGCTTTCATCAGTTAAAGCTTCTTCTATACTTTTGGGTTCTATTTTAGAAATAAGAGCCACAGCGCTAGACTCTTTATGTCTTTTGGATCTTGTATGAATCCCTTCATCAATGTCACCAATGATGAGTTCTTTGAGATGTGGACTTGTGCTTCCGGTTGTTGGTTGGTCGACAATTGCTGAACTTTTCTTCAGTTGATTCTTCAACATCCGTTCGTTATTGACCTTCTGAAGTCTGAGCTACTTCTGGGGAGTTAGACTTTGTAGAGTCTGGAGCAGGTTCAGATTCTTTAGGTTGAGTCTGGATCGATTGATTTTGTATAAGATCTTGAAATTTAACATTCATCGATTTTTCCACAGATTGAGTCTTCTTGTTGTATACTTTGTAAGCTTTTTGTTGGACGTTGAATATCCAAGGAAGATTCATTCGTCTAATTTTTCTTCAAACTTATCGATTTGATCATTTGCATTTTTCAATACAAAACATTTGCAACCAAACACATGAAAATAGGAAACAATTGGCTTCTTTCCTTTGAAGAACTCATAGGGAGTTTTCTCAGAATAGGCCTTAAGAAAACTCATTAATGATATAACATGCTGTAGAAATTGCTTCAGCCCAAAAATGAAAAGAAATATTGCTTCCTATTAAAAGTGTTCTAACCATTTCTTGCAACGATCTATTTTTCATTTCCATAACTCCATTATGTTGGAGTGTATGGAGAGGAGAACATATGCTGAAAACCAGATTCATCACAGAATTTAGCAAAGTCTTGATTTTCAAACTCACCTCCATGGTCAGTCTGTATGCTTGAAATAGCATATCATTTCTTGTTCTGAACTTTCTTAACAAACTTTGAAAAGTAAGAAAAAGCTTCGGACTTACTTGCTAGAAAGTAAACCCAGGTGAATTGTGAGTAGTCATCAACAATTACTAGACAGTATCTCTTTTCGCCTATGCTTCTAGTTCTAGTTGGTCCAAAGAAATCCATATGCAGAAGCTGCAAAATGTGATTAGTAGAAACCTAATTCAATGGTTTAAAAGAACTTCTAACATGTTTTCCCAATGCACATGGTGTGCATAAGTCAGATTTTTGAAACTTCAAGTTGGGCAGCCCTCGAACAAGATTCTTGAAGAGATCTTGGCAATCTGCTTCATATTGACATACCCAAGCTTTCAACGCCAAGGTTTGCTTTATCTTGTATTGAAATGAGATATTGAGACTTCTCTGGTTTTATATCTAGAAGATAGATGTTCCCATGTCTTCGTCCAGTAAAAGATTATGAAAGATCTTTACTAGTTCCCGAACATATTCCTTCTTGAAAATTGATCTTGAATCCAGTGTCGCACAATTGGCTGATACTTAGCAAGTTGTAATTGAGTCCTTCTACTAAGGAAACGTTGTTGATTGTGAGACTTCCAATTTTTTACTGTTCCACATCCAACAATTTTTTTTTCTTTGCTGTTTCCACCAAAAAGACTTTTCCATCATTAAGTTGCATAAGCTTTATAAAACAACTTGAGTCTCCAGTCATATGCCTTGAACAACCACTATCCAAATACCATTTGACATTTTTCTTGATAGTGACCTGCAATTAAAAAAAAAAAAACTCAAGCTTTCTTTGGTACTCACATTTTCTTAGGTCCAGATGTGGCATCCCAAAATTCAAAGCCAAGCCATAAGGTGTGTTAAAGTCTTTAATTAGGTGATAGAATTCCCATGGCTTATGTTTTAGCCATTAGTCTTTTAATTAGATGATTTGTGCTTATGATTGTGAAAATTCAAATTCGATAGATTAATAATTTATGCTTGGCCATGTGCCTTATAAATTAAATCTTAATGAACAAAATGTCCCAAGACTTTGGCCAAGATAAAATTTGAATTTGGAAATAATTATAGAAAGGAATTCAAAAAAAAAAAAGGGGTTAATTTTAGGATGGGCCTTAAGCCCATTTGGCCTAAGCCTTTAATGGGCCAAGATGAGTGGCCCAAGAGGGGAAGTCGACCGGCCCAATAGTGGCCCAAGAGAGGAGTAGTCGCCGGCCCAAGGAGGGGAGGCCCAAGCCCAAAAGCCCAAGCCCATCTTGCATGTGTGATGACAAGCGGCAAGGGAGAAGGCCATGCATTGGCCATGGTTAAGGCAAAACAATCATTATCAATCATGAGCTTTAGAGGAAATAAAAGGGAAGGAGAGAGGAGAGAGAATGGCCGGTTAGCCATTCGCCCAAGGGAGAGAGAGACACCGTGCGAGAGAGAGAGGTGTGCGAGAGAGAGGGAGAGGCCGAGAGAGGAAGGAGGCGGAGCCGAGGAGGAGCCGCCGTTCGTCTGCCGTGTTCGCCGCCGTACGCCGTCGACCGTCCATCCTAGAGGCAAGTGGAAGTCCTCTAGCTTCTCTTGCATGCTTGTGTGTTGGTTGCATGTCGAATTTTTGGGTGTTAGATGTGAAAAACCGAAGCATGGATGAGTTGTGTGCGGATGGTGTGGCTGTTTGTGTTCGGACCGTGTGAGTCAGTAACTTGTTTGAGCTTGCATGTGTGTTTAGAGTCCGATTTTGGCTTCGATTTCTTCATGAGAGTTGTAGCTAACATCTTGAACTACAACATAATGAAATTTCGTGGAAAATGATGGAGATTTGAGGGGTTAAAGTCTTGTTCTACGGAGACCTCAGATCTGGAGAGTTTGCACTGACCTCTTGCTAGATTCGTGGTTGCATGTTGGTTTTTGTTGAGAATATCACTTCTGTTTCTTCATAAAAGTTGTAGGAGACATCTTAAAATACAACATACTCAAATTTGAAGAGAAATGAACAAGTATAACCTAGTAAATCGACTAGATCTTGAAGAAGATGATTCTGGTGATGTATTTTGAGATACCCGAGACTTCAAGGACCTAAATGATGACTCTACTCTGGTTATTTGACTTGGATCTCTTCATGAAACTTGTAGAGGATACCTTGGTGTATAACATATCCAAATTTCAGAGGAAAATAAAGAGAATAGGTAGGTTAAATCTCAATATTTCGGAGATGTGTTCACTGGACGATGCGGTAATGGATCCAGAAGCTTCGTGAGGTTGTATAAAATAATATAAAAATAATATGGCTTGGAGTTCTCCATGAAAGTTGCACGAAAATGTCTTGGCTATCACTCTGTAAAATTTCGTAATTTTTGGAGGCCGTATGGATATTTTAATCGAATTTATTCAGAAACTGTGCATTCTGGTTATTATCCGAATATTATGTGCTATTTTGTGGAAATTGTGAAATTGTGTGAAATTCAAGTTGGTCATGAATTTTGCATGAAATTGTCATTCTATTGGTTTGTTTGATGATTGCTTGAATTTTGTGATTTTGGGAAATTATAGATATTGAATTTAATATTTATTTATGAAAATAAATAAATATGATAAAAAAATAAATAAAAAATAAAAAATAATAATAATAAAATAAAATGGATTATTTTATTGGCCATAAATTCCATTGAATTTATTAATAAATAATTATGCATTGTTGCATGTATGATAAGACATTGGTGTATGTATGACCATGAATTGTGATGCATGTGTGAATCATATGCCATGTTAAATGAGATCAAAATGATGATAAATGTGGATAATGATAAGTGAGTAAGTGGTTGTGGTGGAGGATGAGGCCGGAATGTACAGAGATGCATTGCCGGATTCCACAGGAGATTCGGGATGCCGGAATGTGGGGGCCGGAAGCCTTGTCGGAGGTCTTTGCCCGAAAGGAATGCCTCGCGATGCCAGGATTTGGGGTGCGGGATGCCCGGCCAGGGAGTGTAAATGCCGGAAGCCCTGTCGGAGGTTTCTGCCCGAAGGGAATGCCTCGTGATGCTAGTTGAGATGCGAGATGCCGGGAATGTGGGGGGCCGGATGCCTGGTGGCCTGGGAGGCTGAATGCCGGAAGCCTCGGAGGTCTTTGCCCGAGGGGATGATAAAATTGATAAATTGAGAAATGGGTGATGTGGTGATCAAGATTGAAATCCAAAAGTGGAAATTAAATCATGACATGATATGCATGATATGATATGCATGATGATATGCATCATGATGATGATGATGATGATGATATGTGATGTGAAATAATGATGATCACCCATGATATTATATGCATGATGATATGCATGATGATGATGATGATGATATGTGATGTGAAATAATGATGATCACCCATGATATTATATGCATGATGATATGCATGATGATGATGATGATGATGATGATGATATGTGATGTGAAATAATGATGATCACCCATGATATGATATGCATGATGATATGCATGATGATGATGATGATGATATGTGATGTGAAATAATGATGATCACCCATTATATTATATGCATGATGATATGCATGATGATGATGATGATGATGATGATGATGATGATGATGATGATATGTGATGTGAAATAGGGATGATCACCTATGATATGATATGCATGATGATATGCATGGTAATGATAATGATGATGATATATGATATGGCTCGAAGACATGTATGATGAAATGATGCTATGATGATGATGTCATGTATGATGTAATGATGTCATGACATGTATGTTACAATGATGATACACATGAATGTGTTATGAATTGATATGATAATGCACGATAGTATGCGCATGGCTTCAAGGTAAGTAATGCCTGCAATGCATGTATAATTGCATGATGCATTGAGTCGTTATTGGATTTCCCTATCTGCTGAGTGGTTGTACTCACCCCTTTTGGGGAATAACATTTCAGATTAGCAGTATGCCGCTTCCTGCCGTCACGCGGGGTGTTTTATGGTCTACCATCCGATGTAGAGGTCGAGTGTGCCGAGATAGGCTGTCTCTGTTCCGGACTGACTTTTATTCGAGTACGTTGTCTAGTGATGTATGACATAGGGCTGGTGGGGGCCCTATCATTCAAGAGTTCATTTACGTGCACGTTCGTCGGGATGGAGCGTGCGAGGATGTTGCCGCCGCCACCGCTTGATGCACCGGGTTGGGTGTGAGACCCCGCGCGATGAGTAGGAGCCGGATCTTTTTGATGTAGATAGCCGACACTTTTGATGGGGGGTTTATGCTCGTATGATGTTGAGGGTCGAGGGTTTCTTTTTGAGGTTTTAGGCTGGACGTGGCTGAGTCCTAGCTTTTCCTTTTGTTGTACCGACCCGAAGGGAATCCCATCTTGTTATATATGTATGTAAGTAAAGTGTCGAGGCTTGTTTATAAAATGATGGTGAATTAGTGGTGTGTATTTGTATCATGGTTGCTAGGGGAGAGACGGTGATATTTTAATTTGCTTCCGCTAATGAGTCGCGTTGGGACCGATTGTTTTAAAAAAAAAAATGTGTCTGCGAATTAGGACACTTCTTCGAAAGAAAGAAAGGTAATAAGGTGTAACATCGGCGTTGGTGACGATCTGCGAAGGGTTCGAGGTGTCACAGCAGCCCTTTTTGGTATCAGAGCGAATGGTTATAGGTGGAGTGATAAGGAGCCTCGTTTGGAGATTAAGGAACATGATGACAATGCACACCATAGGATCTAAAATGGAATAATTGAATAACGGGTGATGAGTATTCACTCGTAGATCCCCAGTAGTTTATTTTGAGTTGCCTTTAGGTACCAGTAACATGTATATGTTACTTATGTAGTAGTAGTAATTGCTTTGAATGGAGGCAGTGAGTCTCGGATTATTCTGAGGCAATGCTTGGAAATTGCAGGAAAGTCATGGTGCGGCTGGAAGTGCTCATCCATAGAGGGCTGAAGCCTGCTGCAAGAGCTGAACCCCGAATGGAAGATATCCTGCAGGCATTAGCCAATATTGGAAACGATGGAGAGGCGGGCGCAGCAACAGCCGGAGCGAACGCCGTACTCAAGGACTAGTGGAGTAGTTTTTGAAGCTAAATCCACTTAAGTTTAATGGAATGGGAAGTCCTGAGGAGGCGGAGCAATGGATTGATGGGATGGAACGAATTTTCCGGCTGTTGGACTGCACTGATGTTGAGAAAATAGTTTTAGCAGAGTACCAGTTGGAGGGAAATGCGAAGTTTTGGTGGAGAGCTTCGAAGGACATAATCTTTCCACCAGGTTCTGATGTTAGTTGGGAGGAGTTTGTTAGGGCTTTCAATAGGAAGCATTTCTCTGTTAGTTGGGAGGAGTTTGTTGGGAGGAGTTTCTAACATGTTTTCCCAATGCACATGGTGTGCATAAGTCAGATTTTTGAAACTTCAAGTTGGGCAGCCCTCGAACAAGATTCTTGAAGAGATCTTGGCAATCTGCTTCATATTGACATACCCAAGCTTTCAATGCCAAAGGTTTGCTTTATCTTGTATTGAAATTAGATATTGAGACTTCTCTGGTTTTATATCTAGAAGATAGATGTTCCCATGTCTTCGTCCAGTAAAAGATTGTGAAAGATCTTTACTAGTTCCCGAACATATTCCTTCTTGAAAATTGATCTTGAATCCGAGTGTCGCACAATTGGTGATACTTAGCAAGTTGTAATTGAGTCCTTCTACTAAGGAAACGTTGTTGATTGTGAGACTTCCAATTTTTACTGTTCCACATCCAATAATTTTTTTCTTTGCTGTTTCCACCAAAAAGACTTTTCCATCATTAAGTTGCATAAGCTTTATAAAACAACTTGAGTCTCCAGTCATATGCCTTGAACAGCCACTATCCAAATACCATTTGACATTTTTCTTGATAGTGACCTGCAATTAAAAAAAAAAACTCAAGCTTTCTTTGGTACTCACATTTTCTTAGGTCCAGATGAGTTAGTGCCATAAGCAGTCTTTACCCATTCCTTCTTAACAGGTCTCCAAGCCATAGGATATTCTTTTTCAAAGTGTTTAGAGCTGTTGCACTTAGAACATTTGAGAGCACTTCGACTAACACGTTTTACAAAGACTTTTTGAAAATGATTTCTGTAAAAAGTTTTTGTAGGCCTTTATTTAATTCTTTCTTTTACTTTTGGAAAATCAATTAGAGGAATAATTTCAGAAGTCATTCCCAAACCTGATTTGTTAAAGTAGGGTCTTTGTCTTGAAAGAATCTTTTCCAATTTCTCAAATCCTATAGAAAATCTCTTTGAAATATTTGAAATGTCATTTTTCAAAAACATATTTTCTTTGGAAAGAGAGTCTGCATTTTCTTTTAATGTAACAAAGCTTTTATCTAAATTTTCAAACTTTTCTTTCCATAAAATTTCTTGTTGTTTCGGTGCAAAATTCTCCCTTTTTAACTCGGAAATCCTCTTGAGAGAAGTTTTGAGACTAAGACACGGTTCATCAATATATTTAGAGACTTTAGTAGGGATTTTAAAATTACTTACCTCAATTTTACTATCGAGTCTGAGTCGTATCTTTTCGGAATTTGAGTCGATTCGATTTTGCCATTAGACATATATTGGCATAATATTCGTCAATTTCTTCACATTCAGCATCACTCCATGTCTCGCCTTGAGAGCCTTCTGTATTTCTCAGCTTTTCCTTTCTTTTTCTTCAACATGGGACAGTTGGGTTTAATGTGTCTAAACATATCTTTATTGGATTCATCATCGTCAGTTGATTTGTTTTGAAACTTTTGAGTGCTTTCTTTCTTCCAATTGAATCTTTTTCCCTTTTTATTCAGTTTCCTGAACCTTTTTATCATAAGGGCTATCTCTTCATCATCCATGTCATCTTCAAAGTCGTAATATTAAAATCATCATTAGATCTCAAAACAATTGATTTCTTACCTTTGAGATCTTCTTCTTCATTGATTTGCTCCACTTCATAGAATTTGGAAGTGTGCCAACCAATTCGTTTACAGAAAGTGGCATGATCCTTTGTGTTTCCCTTATCGAGGTCTTTATGTGATTCCAGTCTTTAGAGAGTCCACGTAGCAACTTGTTAACCTTCATGTGTCCTGAGATTGGTTCTCCCTAATATTCTAGACCATTTACAATTTCTGTAAAACGACTAAACATGTCAGTAATAGATTATCCTAGTTCATCTTGAAGGCTTCATACTGTCTGAATAGAATATTGATCATTGTCTCTTTTACTCGGTCAATTCCTTCATAGATAATGTGCAACCTGTCCCAGACTTCTTTGGCTGTTTCACAGGAAGATATTCTATTATACTCAGTAGGAGACAATGTACAATATAAAGAGTAAATTGCTTTTGCATCAAGGGCTTGTCTCTTAGTTATTTCTTCTTGAGTCATCTCGCTAGCCACTGCAACTTCTTTTCCCCTCTCTGAGACTGATGTAGTTTTAGGAATGATTCATTTTTCTACAACATTCTATTCTAGAGGGTCTTTCAATCTTAGGAATACCTTCATCTTGTTTTTCCATATGTTGTATTCATTTCCATCGAAATAAGGTGGTCTAGTGTTGCTTTGGCCTACAATCAAACCTGGAACCAACATACTAGCCATGGATCTTTAACTCAGAAGTAAAAACACTTCAAACAAATGAGCACACTCGCTCTGATAACAATTGATATAGCTAGTACGAACACCTAGAAGGGGGTGAATAGGTGATCAAAGAAATTTTGTGAATCTTTAACAAAATTAATTTTAAGCGTAATAAGCTGAAGGTGTAAAGAACTAAAGGCAGAAGTATAAAGTTGCAATTTTAAAGTAAGGAGATAAGGGAAAGAGAATTGAGACACAAAGTTTATAGTGGTTCGGCTTAGACCAAGCCTACGTCCACTCTCCCGCACTAACAGCCCACAGATTGGATTCCACTATGAATCAAAAGAGATTTTATAGTCTCACGTCCTTGATTTCACAGTGTAGAGACTCTACTACACTTTCTCAAGGTCTCACAAGTATTTAATCTCTCTTTTGAATACAAGAAAAGCTTCAATAGTGGAAATAATGAAGAACTGAAAGCTTTAGACTTTGGAATTTTTCTTTCACGCACACATTCGAATAACTTGAGCATCCTCCCTTATATACTCATTCATGCCTTTATAACCGTTGGCACCTTCCAAAAGAGTTCTTCCAATCAACCCGTTGGACATAATCAATTAGGAAGATCTCGAGTTATTTAAGGAACGTGATGATAGCCCACCAATGTTGCTCACCCATACAATCAGAATCTAGGTTTCCATAAGTAGAATCTTCCAAGTATACTTCGCCAATCAACGGATCTAACATACTCGAATTAATTTCAATACGAATAATAGATCTCGAGGTGCAATCTCTAGCCGTGAGATCTTCTTCAACCGCACGAACCAAATCCTTAAAGATATACCCGCATCTAGATAAGTTTTCTTCAACGAATAATACTTCATTTCTTCGGTCTGGAAACTGTCAATGAGGGCAAACTTTAAATCTTGAGTATGGAGGTCTTCAGATTTTGACGATAGAGTATGCAAGTCTTTAGACTAGACTGATGGAAACGTTTTGTCAACTTCAAAACAGATAAGGAAGTTTTCTCCAACAGTTAGTTAGTGCAATTAGCAAGTAAATAGACTCTAGTATTTATTGAACGAGTCTCGAGAATTTTCCGGGTCCGTTTCGGCGTCCAATTAGGCATTACAGGCCTAAGTTGGATTTATTGCTATTTAAGAATTAATTTTCATAATTATTTATTTATTTATTTATTTTCCATAAATTAGATCGGGATAGTCGATGACCGAAATTTTATGCTAATTACCGTGGTGCAGTCTGTTTATTTATTTGAGCTTTAATTTGTGCTGAATTGATTTAATTGTGATTTTATGATTTATTTCCTAAATTAATAAATTTTGGTAATTAATTGAAAATTTACCGGGCACCGGTTTACAGTGCCAAAAATGTGTTTATAGGCTATTGAAACTGGTGGGCTGTTCTAAAGCAAAATTATTGTATTTTGGCTAAAGCCAATTGTGTACCTACACACGGCTATTTTTATCGGGAATGATAAAAATATTGATTTTGATGTATGTTTGGAAGGGTATACTATATCAACCCACGGGCGATATGTCAGGTTAGCAGAGAGCAGTATACCGGTGTACTATATCAACCTACGGGCGATATGGCAGCTTAGTAGAGAGCAGTATACCTTATCAGCTTAGATTGAGCAATGTCGGTATACTATATCAGCCTACGGGTGATATGGCAGCTTAGCAGAGGGCAGCTTAACAAAGAGTAGTGTACCCGATCATCTCAAAAGCAAGCTATACTATCTATTTATCAGCTTAGCAATAAGCAGTCCTGATATAAGCGGACTTTATAGATAGTATGAGATGAGTCGACCAAGAAAGGGTCGTGATGACATATAATCAACTAGATTGATTGATTGATGTTTTGATTTGTGGTGATTGGTTGGGTGCCTATTCAAAGCGTTCGGGTGTAGGTGGAATCGACACCAAGGTAAATCCTCGACCCGTGTTGTGCATAGCCAGCCCTTATGGCATATTAGCTTCCTAATCGAGTCTTAGAGGGTTGAATTTGCTGAGACATTGTCTCACTGGTTGTGTATAACCATTTTCAGGTTCTTAGATTGTGTTAGTGGAGGACCGAAAGCCACGAAGTCTGGGAAGGTGGAGATCAAAGAATCGGCGAATATGTCTGATTAGTAGGTCATAGCACAGTTCCGTTTGGAATGAGTCAACCTTTTTGTAAATAGTCTGGTCTTGTAAATAAACCTGGATGTTTATAAAAGGTTTGTTTTGATTTGAAAAATTGGTCATACTTTTCTATCTCATCTGATTGTTGTTTGGGGATTTATATTGTCGCTTCCGTATGCGCATTAAAATAAATGGGTGGCGACGTGTCCTAGAATGTTGCATTTAATCGACTAGTGAGGGATGGGCACACACTCGAGGATTGGGGTGTGACACAAGGTCTTAGTAAGGTATTAAAGCGTGCCGATTTTATGTCTTGATTGATGTGAAGACTTTGTGCTTGATGTTTGAATCAAGCCACAAACCAAGAGTCATTCACATCATGAAGTATATTCATATCGGGTCGAAGCCAAGATCTGTCAGACTTAGGATCTTCATGAAGTAAGGTATACCAAAGTCTCAAGGTCTTAGGTCAACATTGAGGTATGTCGTTTCCAAGCCTTATCCAATGCGGCGATTAGTGCTAAGTGATCGATTCAAGTCACGAATTAAGGATCATTCCCAACATGTTATATAGTGCAATAAAATGATTTATGGCACACACGAATGAGTGAGCACGCCTTCGGATCATGTACAAGTCGGCTAAAAAGAAAACATAAGAATCAGCATGTGTGACGCACTTATGTGTGCACTTGAAGAGGAAGAAACATTTGTCACCAGATAGCATTAACACGATACCTCCTTCATTAAACGGGACACCCTAGTTAAGTCAAGATGGTTGGATCTTGAACCAGAAGTCTTGGAAAGTTAGCCCTGAGAAGGCTCAATCGAATTAGGAGGACTTGGTCGAGTCGGGATGATGGTAAAAGAATCATTTTATGCATGCCGGTATATGCATGAGTATAATGCGTTGATGTGCTCATTTTTAAGTTGATGGTAGTTTTATATGGACATCATGTATTTAGTCAAGGCATGCCACTATTGATCCGTCATCAACACTGTTTGCAAGTGTTGTACTTACTAGACTTCGATAATATGATGTTTTCTAGTAGAGAATTAGGAATTTTACTTATTAAGTTCCCCAACTCACTCTACTATCTTTTAGGCTTATGTCAGTTTTGAGAACT
Source organism: Eucalyptus grandis (assembly GCF_016545825.1). Classification (NCBI taxonomy): domain Eukaryota; kingdom Viridiplantae; phylum Streptophyta; class Magnoliopsida; order Myrtales; family Myrtaceae; genus Eucalyptus; species Eucalyptus grandis. Next base: position 16,238,019 of record NC_052615.1, read on the forward strand.
ACAGTCAAGCTAGAGGAGATAGGAATTCCCTTGTCATATGTGAAAACTTATAGGGTGATATAAAAAGGAAAGAAGAGCTTGTAAATGTACTGTTGTAATATAAAGTAATGTATTATGTGTGATATATGTCATAGTCTTCCAACTATTATTTGTTTGGGAAGTTTGTTTGTTCACATTTCCACATGTGTTTATTTACAAGATAAAAAGAATTAGGACGGCAACAAGTCTAGGACCTTACAAAAATAACCCCAACTGCTCAAAACTCTAGAGATGGAGTTAGGGTTGTTACAATCCATGACCAACCCTTATGGTTGAGCGATTGATCCACAGCAAAATGGCTCGAGTCAACTTATGTGATTAGTGGTCCTCTTGATTAGGTCGATCGGTTCATGATCAATCCTTAGATTGGTCCATGGCCGATCCCCACTATCGGCGCACTGATTCCATGGCCCTTTCTCATAGGTCAAAATTGTGGATGTCACGCCGAGGCTCGACAATCGACTAAAGGAGGAAGAAGGGAGGAAAAAAAAAAAGAAAAGAAAAACTTCAAAAACATTAGTATAATCTTAGGAAATTATTAAAATATAAAAAATTTGCACGTCTTTAAAAAATTTGAGAATTGTAACAAACATGTTATTCTATTTAGAAATTCGTCCAGAAATAAAAATGAAAAAAGTTATTTCTCAACAGAAATTATTTTCAAAAATAAAAATATTACCAAACGCACTCTAAACAATCATTCTTCTCAAATCATTTTCTGTTTTCTGCGCTGATTATTTTGATACATTATTTTCCTTTCCATTTTAAACACATTTTTCTACTAACAGTCAAAACCATGATCAAGTCTAAAGCTCCTTTTAGAGTTACAATTACGATCTAGGGCGAGCTTGACGCCATATTAAGCTCTACCAATCGGCCATTAGCTTGATAGCGGTGTTGAGCTTACGCATAAGTGTGTGTGTGTGTGTGTGTGTGTGTGTGTGTGTGTGTGTGTGTGTGTGTGTGATTGTGTGTGTGTGTGTGTGTGTGTGAGAGAGAGAGAGAGGAGAGAGAGAGAGAGAGAGAGGGACGGTCATAGAGGCGAAAACGAAGGGAGGAAACTCTGTCATTGAGCATAGCGATGGCAATATGATAGTGACTGTCGACAATGGCAACGGCAGGATGGAGGCTGCGGCAGATGGGGTGTGGGTCTGGGAAGAGGATGGAAGCGAGAGGAGAGGTGGCCGGATAAATACAAAATGAAACGTCTACACATCGCCGTTTCGTTTCGTCCGCGGAGATTATAGATGAGATTGAAGTAGGAAACAATAGATCCGCCTCTTTCTCATTCCAATCAGTACACCTTTTGAAATCAGCATTGGTACAAACTGAGCATTCCAGGAGGAATGTTTATCTCTACTGCGGTAGTAATCTCCGTTCTCGTCTCCTTTTCTAAGGAATAAAACCTGTATTTTGTAAAGCGTATCCTTACTACTACTTCTTCTTACACAATTTTTAAGAACATATTTGACATTTGATCGATCCTGTCAAGTTACCACATCGTTTCGTCTTATAAGACGAGAAGAACAAAGAAGGGGAAAAAGAAAAGCATCTTTGCTTTATTGGCCTCTAAGGAATACATGACATTGTGAGATGGAGACTATAATTCCATTACATTTTTGGTCTGAACTTCAATAAGTATCTGTAGATAATGTCTCCTCTGACGTCGTCTAAGTCACCACGCATTTGAAGCTGCAACAAGAAGTTGAAAATTGGAAGGAATTAGAATTCGGCTGTGATATATAAATTGGTCAACTAATCTGGAAAGTTGGACCTTTTCTCTAATGCCAGCATGAAGAGGAAATAACGAAAGGATACGACGAAGTAGGACCAAATCTTGAAATTTTTGAAAACAAATATTAAGTTGACCATGTATTGACGTAATAGACTTTTGCCTCGTCAATGCAACCGTCTCTTCGTGCAAAATGATCTAAGCCACGTGACCAATCTGAATTAAATAAAATGGCGTCGTTCTGAAACATGTACTTATTTTTAAAGCTTAACATCCATATCCATTTATTATCCCTTGCACATAGAGAGCTTAGCTAGATATTGCTTTTTCCTCCACGCTCTTGTACTTCATTAAAGAAAACAAAGAAAATATTTTTCCTTCAATGACAAAGCATTAAATACAAGTTTGATCTAAACAGACAATGAAATTATTAGATTTTCATTTAGAAGATGATGGTTCGGTTGATTATACTGTATGTAACTTTGATTAGGGCTAGACTTTGCATGTGGTGTATCACACGAATCTCGTAAATTCACCTGTTTGAGAAGAACCCAGTTGTCATCACTAGCAACATGCCATGCAAAGTAACCTTTGAGTCCATTATCCTTGGCGTACAAGACTTTGGTAGAGATGGTTTGTGTATCATCGTAGCTGATCCATGTCGTCCCGGAATAGCAGTAGGCGGACACGACCGGGGAGTTGTACACATTGGTTTGCGCTGTTTTCGGATATGTACGTCGTGATTTGATTGTACACGATCGACCCATCGGAGGATATTGCTGCCCCAGTGACGGGCGCAGAGTAGCCGTGGTTGTTGGCATTTGCGAGGGTGAATGCGCCCATAGAAGGGAAGCCGAGCACGATCTGCCCCGCCGGCATGCCGGCCTGAATCCATGCTCTCACCCCGATGTCTCCACTTCTGCCGTTCCCTAAAACTAAAGGGACCGATAATTTCAGATGCATCATATATCAAGAAAATTGCGAGTTTGATAAGCACAAATGAAGGATTTTAAATGAACAAAAATGCTCATGTTAATTACTCGCGGAATGACACAGTATGCTTTGAATTGGAGACGATGCTGTGATTCTTTTGACATTAAGGTAACAAAATTTCTAAGTCATGATACAAAAAATTAAGAAAACTCCGTTGTACCTCAGAATAGTCAAAGTTTATAACCCAAAAAAACAAGTCAAAGTTGCCACCCCTACCTGGAGCATAGAGAGCAGCATGTGGTCCTGTGGTGGAGGACCAACCTGGTCCAAAGAAATCATAGGCCATTGCATTGATCCAATCAAGCTCGCCGCCATGGCGACCCACAGGATAATCCACACCTGACCAGTGGTGCGGCAAGTAATAGACTGCCGCCGACAAAAGCAGAGCATTGTCACCTGACCTGGCCGCCTCAGCAGCCACCATGGTCCGCCACTCCTGGAGGAGCAACCCCAAGTTGTTCATCTTCTCATCAGTGTCCGGGTATTCCCAATCAAGATCAAGGCCATGAAAGCCGTTGGACCGAGCTAGGGCTATGGAGGAATCGATGAAACTCTTTCGGGAGCTAGACTGGCTCGCCATGGCCGCAAAGTCAGTCGCACTCGAGCTGCCACCGCCGATGGACAGGAGGTTATGACCGATGGGTTCTTCTGCCGGACGTCACTAGTGAAGGCCGCGAAAGACTGGGCGTTCGTCAACGATATGACTACCTGGTTTGTCGATGCATCGAGGTCAGCGAACGCGCAGAAGAGATGAGTGAAGAGGTCGAATCGATGTTGGAGGCTGTGATGCCGCTGTCCGGGAGCCAATAGCCTCCTTTGACGTTTTGGGCCATGCGTGAGTTGATTTGGAGTAGAGACAGAAACGAGAAGAAGAGAATGAGAAGGATATGATTGTTGCTGGAAGCCACTTTTGATGAGTAATGTGGAGGAGGTTGTACATGTTTGAGCTGGTTTTATAGAGGATTTGTTGGACTCGATGCACATGCTGTGGCTTAAGTTTCGTGTTAATTCGAGTTCTGACTTTTCCTAACTCTAGTCTAGAACATCAGGCTAAGTGAAATGTGGATAATGGTCGTGACTAAGAATTTTATGCAAATAAGGCCTTTTCTTGTGCTCGAATGACCCAGTCAAGTAAGAAGGACGAATTCCTTTCTCCCACTACCTTTCACGATAGATTTGAACGGAATTCCTTTCTCTCACTACCTTTCACGATAGATTTGAACCATTATATATATATACACACATGGGCCGCAAAGTGAAATTATTGTATGAGTGTTAGTTCATATTCTATATTGACTTTGGACGATTGAAAATGGTAAGTCCCATAAGGCTCCTCCAAATTTGACTATCCCAGTTCAATTATAATTGATGTATGTACTAACCTATAAAATACTTGCTTGGCTACATGTGGTATTTTCTAGATTTGATGGTTCAAACCGTCCAATTTAATATCTATTATTACATAATGGGGCAGACTCGTATGTTGATTTTGTCTTTCCAAGACTCTTTCTAATGGAGGAGCATTGCATGCACCAAATGCATGTGAACTCATTCCATCCCAACCATCAGATCATGCAAGTCCACGCAAAATTCACATGATTAAGTGAGCGAGATGAAAGTGTCTAAAAATGGCAGTAAAATTTGTCAACTATGATGCTAATGGAGCTGACCATCCCAACCATCATATCATGCGAGTCTCACATGAAATTCACAAAATTAGGCGGTCGAAATGAAGCGATCCGAAAATGGTAGTCAAATTTGTCGTCTATGATGCGTGTGAAACTGAGCTTTATTAGTCAATTTTTGAATGGTCAACCGTCCTTCACGCGCGGAAATGCGATGATAATTAAAGGAACCGCAAGATGCAGCATCCCATAAGGTAAGTAGCGAAATGATCAACGTTAATGATTGCAAAAACCAGGTCGCTACTCCATTCGGTCCGCTTTACGTGTAAGATTCGATCAACACGATCCCATGTGTTGTTGATGTAACTTGCAAGTTTCGCACGTTGTTTCGTGAAGAGTTCGTTCGATTTTCTTGGTCAACGCCGGAGCTGACGGCGCATCATCATCCGTTAGATTATCCTGTTGGTTGAGCAAATAATGGCAAGTGTCTATGATACGGGACACATATCGTTTCTCTGTGGAGACTGTGCCAGGAGTCGAAGGAGCAATTTTGCTAAAAAGGGTATCTCGGTTCTTGTTAGCAACAACTCAAAATGATTGATCGAGACCTACGAACTTGTGCCGACAGAAAGGTAGCTCTCCCCCATCACCATCCTCTGGTTGTGTCCAAAGGAGAAAAGCTTCGCCTTTTCAGTAGCAGCACGATTCTCGTAGCTTTTTGCCGGCGGCTGCAAGTGCCGCGAGCGCAAACCTCGTGGAATGTGTAAAACAAACTTCCGTTGTTCATACCTGCACGTATGCTCGGGTCATCTTGCCTGCTTGTCTTGAATTATCCATGCTGATTAACCATAAGAAGATGAGCATATGTACCATGATTCATCTGCCATTTGTACGCTTTCGAGGTATTGGACGGCATTGGATATGCAATCTTGAATCTCTTCTGTCGGATTCCCTTTGTTCATATTCTTACACAGACTTGAAGCTCTGATGGCTGATGACATTAGACGTATTTCGGATCGACGATAGCATGACTGAGAAATTCGAGTGGATTGAGGAGCTACAGCATACGTAATATGTAGATGTCAGTAGTGTAAATAGAAATAAAAGCTATATACATTGACGGATTGAAATGCGCTTAGCCCTCAAATGCATGATTGGATTCTCAGTCAAATTAATCGCATTGGTGCTATCACACATAATGCATATGTTCGATTGTTCCTCACCAAAATTCCTTAGTTGCTGCTTCATTTGCAAAAGTTACAGCAGCTATCTAGAACCACATACTCAGCTTCAGCAATTGCAAGGGTTATTGAATTTCACTTCTTTGAAAATCACGAAACGAGCAGCAATTCATTATTTGAGAATTTGCCAGAGGTGCTCTTTTTGTCAATTTTGTGAACTATGAAGTCAGCGTCTCAATGTCCCAATAACATGAAACATGAGTTGTTAAGATACCCTCCCTGTGATGATTTGTTTCACAACAGTCAAATGCAATTCCTTAAGATTAGGTTAGAAACGAGCGCACATACATAAGCAAAACAAAATATCAGTTCTAGATGCTATCAAGTACAATAATGATCCTATCATTCTGTTATATAGCTTAGGATTGACAAACTTACATTTCTCATCCTTGTCAAATTTGGTTGATGAAGGCAATGGTGTATCGATTCTCATGTTTCCATCCCAAAATTATTCACTAATTCTCAAGCGTTTCTTTTCTTGAAATGTGAAAGTGCCAACTTTGGTTTGTTTGAGTTGTAGTTCAAGAAGAAGTTTAGTTTCCCCATCGTCCTTATTTCAAACTTGTTTTGCATGATATCATCAATATATATCTAAAAGCTGAATATGATCTTTCTTTTGCATAATGAAGTTGTATCAACTTTTTCTTATTCAATATATTTTTCAACAAGAAAAGTATACAACCTTTCATGCCAAGCTCTTTGGAACTTGCTTGAGTCCGTAAAGAGCTTTCTCGAGTTAATAAACACAACTGGTCTTATTAGGTTCTTCAAATCATTATGGCTGCTATATGAACACTTTCTCTTTAATATAACAAATTGGAAAGACATTTTTCACATCCATTTACATGCATAAACCAACAACAATATCTCAGTGAATTAACTTTAGGGTGTCACAATTATAATGTCAAAGCAAGACCTCCTCAGTAGGTGTGTGGTTAGGAGACCGAACCATGCAGAAGCTGTGTAACAATTCGGTCTGACAAGGGTGGAGAGTGTTTGCTATGACCCGAATGCTTGAATAAGGAGCATCTCTAACAAGCTTCTAAGATAAGACTATACATTTTTAGTTGGTTTTAAATAGGATTTATTGGACCACATGCGCATGTTGTAGCTTAAGTTTCATATTAATTCTAGAGTTTTGACCTTACCTAACTCTAGTTTAGAACATCGGGTTTAGGAAATGTGGATAATGATCGTGACCAAGCACTTTCATGCGAATAAGGCCTTTTCTTGTGCTCGAATGACCGAGTCAATTAAGAAGGCAAATTCTTTCCCGCACTCTCTTTCACGATAGATCTAAGTGATTCGAACCTTTAATAAATATACACAAATGGGCTGCAAGGAGAAATTAGTTTACCGGGGTGTTCATATTCTAAATTCAGTTTGGACCATTGAAAAGGGTGGCTCCCATGTGGGTTCTCCAAACCTGACAATCCCGATTCAATTTTAAGTAATATATGTACTAGCCCGTAAAATACTTGCTTGGGGTACATGTGCTATTCTCTAAAATCTATGTTGACTTTATCTTTCAAAAACTTTTTTTATTAGAGCATGAACCCACTCCATCTCAACGATCAGATCATGCAAGTCACCAAGTCATTCTGACTAAATTAAAAAAATAAAAATTCATGTTACGTTTGTTATGCTACGTAAAATGGTTAGCGTCTATGTCAACAATTTCTAATCAATTTAAGTCATTTAATGCCAGCCAAAATGAAAGGAGAAAAAAATTAATAGAAAAAGAAAGAAAAACAAAAAAATTATAAATATTATTCAAAATTTTGTTAAAACGTTATTTAAAAATGTTCACATCAGCATTAATCACACTACGTAGGACAACTAACATTCACGTTAGCGATTTTTCAACCTACGTTAGCCAAATGGATTGAATTAGTAGTAATATGAAAATGTGTAGACTAAATTGATCCAATTAAAAAGTTTATAACTGAATTAGTACCAATGTGTTATGTTTAGTACTTTTTTCAGTATTTTCCCTTAACAGTTTACTAGACAAAAGAAGGAACACTTGAACTAGTAGTGAGCAAGATGGATGACTGAACTAGGACAATTGGACCAAACTAGCGGATTGTGGACAATTCTAGCGAGCGCTGCTCCAGTTCTCGGTTCTAGAGTTCTCGGTTCTAGGATGAGAACCGAACTGCCCGAATATAATTTCTTAAAGAGCAGCACTGTGAAGTTAAGGTGTAAACTCAAACCCTAGTCAATAATCTCGTCTTAGCTCGCGCAGCCGGAATGCCTCGTTCTTCAGTCATTCTTCACAGACTGAGCAAGTCACAGTCGTGCCTGGCTGCCTCCGCCCCTCTCTCTCTCTCTCTCTTCTCACGCCTCGTCCCTTACCCTCTCGTACCTCGTTCTACTCTCAAATGGCAGCGCGGCTGCCTTCTTGCCTAAGTCACATCCCTTTCGCTCGAGCTTCCACGCCTCCCTCTCGCGGTATAGTCTCAACTCTCGCCACCTCTCTTGCTCTGTTTCTTGCATCTCGATCCTATCAAAGGTAGTGATCTGTATTTTGCCCTCTCTTGTGTCGCGTTTTCCGTGTCTCGCGAAGGCAAAGTCTCTGAATCGTCAATCACTTCAAACTATATTAAGATAGAAGAAGAATATTGCCAGATGCGTGCGGTTTGGGGTCTGATTTGCCCGTGACTCCAGTCATCTCAAGCCGATTGTGAGAACGACGCCTTGAGTTCGTGGTGTGATCGGGCAAAGGCTGGGAATAAATGGAGCAAGCGATCAGTTCCATTGCACCACTCAGGAACTGAATCGATTCTAGAAGTGAAAACATCTCGTTCTCAGTTCCTAGGTGGGATCGAACTGGATCGAAAATCAATCCTCCTAACTTCCTAACTTCACAACTTGAACTGCCTCTAAATGGTAAAAAACATATGCATTTTTCAAAAAATATTGCAATTAATTGGGAAAAAAAAATGCCATTGGGACAAACGATGTACTAGGGAACCCAATAAGTTGACAAAGATTCTCTCTATGGTATTAGTATTCACAGCATTGGATTTATGCAATGTACAATCATCGAGAAACAATTCAGAAATTGATGCATCATTGACTGAATGAATTGCTTCCTTGAGCAAGCACTTGCCATCCTCATCTTCATCCTCGGTAATTGAAAATGCAGGCTTCTTGGGGGAAGTTCACAGCTGAGGATTCATTCTCGAGCATTGAATAGACTTCCAACATGGATGGCCTGTCCCAAGCTTCTCTTGCACGCATAGAAGAGCCACTTGCATACATCTCAAGAGCTTACAGGATGATGAAGAAGTCATCCAAAGACAGGTCAATGAACTCCACGCATTTATCGTCTTTCCACTGCTCATATGCCTGAAATTAAGAAAGCCAGTTGGTTAAAAGTCAAAATCCATGTTCCTATAATTGAGCCCAGAAAATTTTGGAATCACAAATAAATCTCTACTTACGTAATCGAAGATTCAGATTTTCATTCAGGCCGTAGTAACATGAGGTCCTTCTACCACTGACGATTTGCAACAGCAGTACCCCAAAGCTGTAGGCGTCATACTTCATCAGTATATGCCCTTCCGCACATATTCTGGTGGAACATACCCGCTGTATGCAAGAACAAAAATTGGTTTTAAGCAGCAGACTTTTAGCAGGAGAGAATACCTATGAGGTAAAACTTGGAGCGTAGTTAGCTCTCTTACTACGTCCCGAGCAATTCGGCTGATATTTGCTTCAATGTCATCCTTCTTGAATATTCTCACCAATCCAAAATCTGATATCTTGGGGTTCATTTCATCATCCAGCATTGCTGGCTTTCAGAATCTCGATGAATTATTGTGAAGTGGTATTCTTGGAGATAAAGCCCCTGCGTAATGCCTTCTATGATATGAACATGTTTCACCCAATCAGCGAATATTTCCTTATTGGATCTGCATCATCAAAACCTAAAGACTATCAGAACCGGAAGCGAAATTAGAGCATTGCAAACCATTGTGTACCCCAAATGCTAAAAAAGGGTCTAGTTGCCCTAGCCAGTGTAGCGGAACTGGGGACCCATCTAAGCCTCTTGGAGTATCACACTAGATGTCACTTAAAAACACCCAGGTTTTGCTCAACGAATATTAAGAAGCAAGGAAGATGTCAAACCATATAGGTAGAAGTCAAGCTCTTATTTGGCATGTACTCATAGATCAGCATCTTTTCTTCCCGTTGGTACAAATCCAATAAGGCGAACGAGTTGACATGTTGCAGGCTGGCAGTGAGCATGGCCGTTCTTGAACTCCTCGAGCCCTGGGTTTGAAGTTTCGAAAGTCTCTTCCTGCAATGTACTGTCCTTTGGGCAACTTGCCTGAGCAACAGGTACGCTGATGGTCAGAACAGGGCAGCTGACTTCCACTTGAACATGGTAGACTAGCAAAAATTTTCAGTGTTTATGCTGGAAGACAGTGTTTTGTCTATGACGTAAGTCACATAACCCCAAAGAACACTAATGAAAAACAAAACTTGAGCAGAAGGCATCCAAGTCCAACCTCCTATGATGAAACTTACAAACACGTGTCAAACAAAACTTGAGAACACTAATGAAAAGACAGAAAAGGAATATTACTTGGCTACAGTGACCAATCAAAAGGCTATCGGGTTTACAACTAAGGAACCAAGAAGCATGATTAGTCGAGACGTCGTGTTCGACGAAAATGAGTATAGATTGGCAGGATGAGAAGATTGAAGAAGTATATCACCTTGCTAGACATACCACTTGCTCAAGAAGGAGTCAGCGTCACGAAGAAGGAAAGTACAGTTCCACCACTCATGATATAACTCACAAACTCTCCAAGAGTAATGCAAGAAGACTCTACTCCGAGTCTCGGTGCTAAGGGTAAAAGCCCTTAGAAAATTTACGACACATGCAACTTTGCTATTTTGGAACCAGAAAACTACGAACAAGCATCCAAAGATGAAGTTTGGATAAAAGCCATGGAGGAAGAGATCAAGATGATTGAGAAAAATGAAACTTGGGAGCTTGTCGATCGACCCGAAAGACAAAGATCATTGGCGTCAAGTGGGTCTACAAAGGCGAAGCTCAACACGGATGGATCAATCCGGAAGCATAAAGCAAGGCTTGTGGCGAAAGGATACTTGCAACAACCAGGTATGCATTTATGCTGAAACTTTTGCTCCTCTTGCTTGCCTTGATACTATTAGGGCACTCATAGCTCTAGCAGCACAAAAAGAATGGAAGATCCATCAACTAGATGTAAAATCAACATTCCTAAATGGATATCTTCAGAAAAGAAATTTATGTAGCTCAACCAGAAGGCTTTATCCTCAAAGGCCAAGAAGAAAAGTTCTCAAACTCAAAAGCCTATATGGGTTAAAACAAGCACCACGTGCGTGGT